>NW_026608315.1:0-76031 GCF_029499605.1 Hyla sarda
CATTTGTCCCTTCTGCATCTATTTTCCCAAAACCATGCACTCATACTGTTATTATGTCGCCAAGTAATTAGACTACCTGGCCCAAAAATTATGGATTATAAAAGGATAGCAGCATTAGTGAAAAATACACATTTTGAACCCAAAAACCCATTTGAGTTTTTAAGTTCAAAATACAGGCCTACCTCCTCCCCTACAGCCTGCCTGTCCATCTCCAAAAATACCCTTTTTAATAATTATACGCTACTTCTTTGCATTGAAAAAAAGCAAACAATAAAGTTGCCAGATGCGGCCATCCTTTCATCCATTTGTCCTTCTGCATCTATTTTCCCAAACCATGCACTCATACTGTTATTATGTCGCCAAGTAATTAGACTACCTGGCCCCAAAATTATGGATTATAAAAGGATAGCAGCATAAGGGAAAAATACACATTTTGAACCCAAAAACCCATTTGAGTTTTTAAGTTCAAAATACAGGCCTACCTCCTCCCCTACAGCCTGCCTGTCCATCTCCAAAAATACAGTTTTTAATAATTATACACTCTTCGTTTGCTTTGGAAAACAAACAGTTAAGTTGCCATATGCTGCTATCCTTTCATCGATTTGTGCTTCTACACCTATGTTCCCAAACCATCATACATACACTCATACTGTTTTCACTTTGCCAAGTTATCGAACAACCTGGCCCCAAAATTATGGATTATAAAAGGATAGCAGCATAAGGGAAAAAATACACATTTTGAACCCAAAAACCCATTTGAGTTTTTAAGTTCAAAATACAGGCCTACCTCCTCCCCTACAGCCTGCCTGTCCATCTCCAAAAATACATTTTTTAATAATTATACGCTCCTCCTTTGCATTGAAAAAAAGCAAACAGTAAAGTTGCCAGATGCGGCCATCCTTTCATCCATTTGTCCTTCTGCATCTATTTTCCCAAACCATTCACTTATACTGTTATTATGTCGCCAAGTAATTAGACTACCTGGCCCAAAAATTATGGATTATAAAAGGATAGCAGCATAAGGGAAAAATACACATTTTGAACCCAAAAACCCATTTGAGTTTTTAAGTTCAAAATACAGGCCTACCTCCTCCCCTACAGCCTGCCTGTCCATCTCCAAAAATACATTTTTTAATAATTATACGCTCCTCCTTTGCATTGAAAAAAAGCAAACAGTAAAGTTGCCAGATGCGGCCATCCTTTCATCCATTTGTCCTTCTGCATCTATTTTCCCAAACCATGCACTCATACCGTTATTATGTCGCCAAGTAATTAGACTACCTGGCCCAAAAATTATGGATTATAAAAGGATAGCAGCATTAGTGAAAAATACACATTTTGAAGCCAAAATCCCATTTGAATTTTTAAGTTCAAAATACAGGGGGAGAGAAGAGGCGTCGGCAATGGGGCAACGGCACCGATAGCCAGGGGGGGATAAGGGGCAGCGGCACCCATTGCCGGTGCCGCTGCCCCGTTGCCTCCCCATCCCTAGTTGTATAATTACCCTGTTGCCGGGGTCGGGTCCGTGCTGCTTCAGGCCTCCGGTGGGGGGACACGGGGCAGCGGCGCCAGCAATGGGTGCCGCTGCCTCTTCTTTCCCCCTGTCTGTCGACGACGCTGCCCCATTGCCGGCGCCGTTTCTCTACCCCTGGCTATCGGCGCCGGCAATGGGGCAGCGGCACTGATAGCCAGGGGGAGAGAAGGGGCACTCATACTGTTTTCACTTTGCTAAGTTATCGGACAACCTGGCCCCAAAATTATGGATTATAAAAGGATAGCAGCATAAGGGAAAAATACACATTTTGAACCCAAAAACCCATTTGAGTTTTTAAGTTCAAAATACAGGCCTACCTCCACCCCTACAGCCTGCCTGTCCATCTCCAAAAATACCCTTTTTAATAATTATACGCTCCTCCTTTGCATTGAAAAAAAGCAAACAGTAAAGTTGCCAGATGCGGCCATCCTTTCATCCATTTGTCCTTCTGCATCTATTTTCCCAAACCATGCACTCATACTGATATTATGTCGCCAAGTAATTAGACTACCTGGCCCAAAAATTATGGATTATAAAAGGATAGCAGCATAAGGGAAAAATACACATTTTGAACCCAAAAACCCATTTGAGTTTTTAAGTTCAAAATACAGGCCTACCTCCTCCCCTACAGCCTGCCTGTCCATCTCCAAAAATACCCTTTTTAATAATTATACGCTCCTCCTTTGCATTGAAAAAAAGCAAACAATAAAGTTGCCAGATGCGGCCATCCTTTCATCCATTTGTCCTTCTGCATCTATTTTCCCAAACCATGCACTCATACTGTTATTATGTCGCCAAGTAATTAGACTACCTGGCCCAAAAATTATGGATTATAAAAGGATAGCAGCATAAGGGAAAAATACACATTTTGAACCCAAAAACCCATTTGAGTTTTTAAGTTCAAAATACAGGCCTACCTCCTCCCCTACAGCCTGCCTGTCCATCTCCAAAAATACCCTTTTTAATAATTATACGCTCCTCCTTTGCATTGAAAAAAAGCAAACAATAAAGTTGCCAGATGCGGCCATCCTTTCATCCATTTGTCCTTCTGCATCTATTTTCCCAAACCATGCACTCATACCGTTATTATGTCGCCAAGTAATTAGACTACCTGGCCCAAAAATTATGGATTATAAAAGGATAGCAGCATTAGTGAAAAATACACATTTTGAAGCCAAAAACCCATTTGAGTTTTTAAGTTCAAAATACAGGGGGAGAGAAGAGGCGCCGGCAATGGGGCAACGGCACCGATAGCCAGGGGGGATAAGGGGCAGCGGCACCCATTGCCGGTGCCGCTGCCCCATTGCCTCCCCCATCCCTAGTTGTATAATTACCCTGTTGCCGGGGTCGGGTCCGTGCTGCTTCAGGCCTCCGGTGGGGGGACACGGGGCAGCGGCGCCAGCAATGGGTGCCGCTGCCTCTTCTTTCCCCCTGTCTGTCGACGACGCTGCCCCATTGCCGGCGCCGTTTCTCTACCCCTGGCTATCGGCGCCGGCAATGGGGCAGCGGCACTGATAGCCAGGGGGAGAGAAGGGGCACTCATACTGTTTTCACTTTGCTGAGTTATCGGACAACCTGGCCCCAAAATTATGGATTATAAAAGGATAGCAGCATAAGGGAAAAATACACATTTTGAACCCAAAAACCCATTTGAGTTTTTAAGTTCAAAATACAGGCCTACCTCCACCCCTACAGCCTGCCTGTCCATCTCCAAAAATACCCTTTTTAATAATTATACGCTCCTCCTTTGCATTGAAAAAAAGCAAACAGTAAAGTTGCCAGATGCGGCCATTCTTTCATCCATTTGTCCTTCTGCATCTATTTTCCCAAACCATGCACTCATACTGTTATTATGTCGCCAAGTAATTAGACTACCTGGCCCCAAAATTATGGATTATAAAAGGATAGCAGCATAAGGGAAAAATACACATTTTGAACCCAAAAACCCATTTGAGTTTTTAAGTTCAAAATACAGGCCTACCTCCTCCCCTACAGCCTGCCTGTCCATCTCCAAAAATACCCTTTTTAATAATTATACGCTCCTCCTTTGCATTGAAAAAAAGCAAACAGTAAAGTTGCCAGATGCGGCCATCCTTTCATCCATTTGTCCTTCTGCATCTATTTTCCCAAACCATGCACTCATACTGTTATTATGTCGCCAAGTAATTAGACTACCTGGCCCAAAAATTATGGATTATAAAAGGATAGCAGCATTAGTGAAAAATACACATTTTGAAGCCAAAAATACATTTGAGTTTTTAAGTTCAAAATACAGGGGGAGAGAAGCAGCGCCGGCAATGGGGCAACGGCACCGATAGCCAGGGGGGGATAAGGGGCAGCGGCACCCATTGCCGGTGCCGCTGCCCCGTTGCCTCATCCATCCCTAGTTGTATAATTACCCTGTTGCCGGGGTCAGGTCCGTGCTGCTTCAGGCCTCCGGTGGGGGGACACGGGGCAGTGGCGCCAGCAATGGGTGCCGCTGCCTCTTCTTTCCCCCTGTCTTTCGACGACGCTGCCCCATTGCCGGCGCCGTTTCTCTACCCCTGGCTATCGGCGCCGGCAATGGGGCAGCGGCACTGATAGCCAGGGGGAGAGAAGGGGCAGCAGCACCGATAGCAGGGGTAACCATCATACACTCATACTGTTTTCACTTTGCTAAGTTATCGGACAACCTGACCCAAAAATATGGATTATAAAAGGATAGCAGCATAAGGGAAAAATACACATTTTGAACCCAAAAACCCATTTGAGTTTTTAAGTTCAAAATCCAGGCCTACCTCCTCCCCATCAGCCTGCCTGTCCATCTCCAAAAATACCCTGTTTTAATAATTATGCACTCTTCATTTGCTTTGGAAAAGCAAATAGTTAAGTTGCCATATGCTGCTATCCTTTCATCGATTTGTGCTTCTACACCTATGTTCCCTAACCATCATACACTCATACTGTTTTCACTTTGCCAAGTTATCGAACAACCTGGCCACAAAATTATGAATTATAAAAGGATAGCAGCATAAGGGAAAAATACACATTTTGAACCCAAAAACCCATTTGAGTTTTTAAGTTCAAAATACAGGCCTACCTCCTCCCCTACAGCCTGCCTGTCCATCTCCAAAAATACCCTTTTTAATAATTATACGCTCCTCCTTTGCATTGAAAAAAAGCAAACAGTAAAGTTGCCAAATGCAACCTTCCTTTCATCCATTTGTCCTTCTGCATCTATTTTCCCAAACCATGCACTCATACTGTTATTATGTCGCCAAGTAATTAGACTACCTGGCCCAAAAATTATGGATTATAAAAGGATAGCAGCATAAGGGAAAAATACACATTTTGAACCCAAAAACTCATTTGAGTTTTTAAGTTCAAAATACAGGCCTACCTCCTCCCCTACAGCCTGCCTGTCCATCTCCAAAAATACCCTTTTTAATAATTATACGCTCCTCCTTTGCATTGAAAAAAAGCAAACAGTAAAGTTGCCAGATGCGGCCATCCTTTCATCCATTTGTCCTTCTGCATCTATTTTCCCAAACCATGCACTCATACCGTTATTATGTCGCCAAGTAATTAGACTACCTGGCCCAAAAATTATGGATTATAAAAGGATAGCAGCATAAGGGAAAAATACACATTTTGAACCCAAAAACCCATTTGAGTTTTTAAGTTCAAAATCCAGGCCTACCTCCTCCCCATCAGCCTGCCTGTCCATCTCCAAAAATACCCTGTTTTAATAATTATGCACTCTTCATTTGCTATGGAAAAGCAAATAGTTAAGTTGCCATATGCTGCTATCCTTTCATCGATTTGTGCTTCTACACCTATGTTCCCAAACCATCATACACTCATACTGTTTTCACTTTGCCAAGTTATCGAACAACCTGGCCCCAAAATTATGGATTATAAAAGGATAGCAGCATAAGGGAAAAATACACATTTTGAACCCAAAAACCCATTTGAGTTTTTAAGTTCAAAATACAGGCCTACCTCCTCCCCTACAGCCTGCCTGTCTATCTCCAAAAATACCCTTTTTAATAATTATACGCTCCTCCTTTGCATTGAAAAAAAGCAAACAGTAAAGTTGCGAGATGCGGCCATCCTTTCATCCATTTGTCCTTCTGCATCTATTTTCCCAAACCATGCACTCATACTGTTATTATGTCGCCAAGTAATTAGACTACCTGGCCCAAAAATTATGGATTATAAAAGGATAGCAGCATAAGGGAAAAATACACATTTTGAACCCAAAAACCCATTTGAGTTTTTAAGTTCAAAATACAGGCCTACCTCCTCCCCTACAGCCTGCCTGTCCATCTCCAAAAATACCCTTTTTACTAATTATACGCTCCTCCTTTGCATTGAAAAAAAGCAAACAATAAAGTTGCCAGATGCGGCCATCCTTTCATCCATTTGTCCTTCTGCATCTATTTTCCCAAACCATGCACTCATACTGTTATTATGTCGCCAAGTAATTAGACTACCTGGCCCCAAAATTATGGATTATAAAAGGATAGCAGCATAAGGGAAAAATACACATTTTGAACCCAAAAACCCATTTGAGTTTTTAAGTTCAAAATACAGGCCTACCTCCTCCCCTACAGCCTGCCTGTCCATCTCCAAAAATAAGGTTTTTAATAATTATACACTCTTCGTTTGCTTTGGAAAACAAACAGTTAAGTTGCCATATGCTGCTATCCTTTCATCGATTTGTGCTTCTACACCTATGTTCCCAAACCATCATACATACACTCATACTGTTTTCACTTTGCCAAGTTATCGAACAACCTGGCCCCAAAATTATGGATTATAAAAGGATAGCAGCATAAGGGAAAAAATACACATTTTGAACCCAAAAACCCATTTGAGTTTTTAAGTTCAAAATACAGGCCTACCTCCTCCCCTACAGCCTGCCTGTCCATCTCCAAAAATACATTTTTTAATAATTATACGCTCCTCCTTTGCATTGAAAAAAAGCAAACAGTAAAGTTGCCAGATGCGGCCATCCTTTCATCCATTTGTCCTTCTGCATCTATTTTCCCAAACCATTCACTTATACTGTTATTATGTCGCCAAGTAATTAGACTACCTGGCCCAAAAATTTTGGATTATAAAAGGATAGCAGCATAAGGGAAAAATACACATTTTGAACCCAAAAACCCATTTGAGTTTTTAAGTTCAAAATACAGGTCTACCTCCTCCCCTACAGCCTGCCTGTCCATCTCCAAAAATACATTTTTTAATAATTATACGCTCCTCCTTTGCATTGAAAAAAAGCAAACAGTAAAGTTGCCAGATGCGGCCATCCTTTCATCCATTTGTCCTTCTACATCTATTTTCCCAAACCATGCACTTATACTGTTATTATGTCGCCAAGTAATTAGACTACCTGGCCCAAAAATTATGGATTATAAAAGGATAGCAGCATAAGGGAAAAATACACATTTTGAACCCAAAAACCCATTTGAGTTTTTAAGTTCAAAATACAGGCCTACCTCCTCCCCTACAGCCTGCCTGTCCATCTCCAAAAATACCCTTTTTAATAATTATACGCTCCTCCTTTGCATTGAAAAAAAGCAAGCAATAAAGTTGCCAGATGCGGCCATCCTTTCATCCATTTGTCCTTCTGCATCTATTTTCCCAAACCATGCACTCATACCGTTATTATGTCGCCAAGTAATTAGACTACCTGGCCCAAAAATTATGGATTATAAAAGGATAGCAGCATTAGTGAAAAATACACATTTTGAAGCCAAAATCCCATTTGAATTTTTAAGTTCAAAATACAGGGGGAGAGAAGAGGCGCCGGCAATGGGGCAACGGCACCGATAGCCAGGGGGGGATAAGGGGCAGCGGCACCCATTGCCGGTGCCGCTGCCCCGTTGCCTCCCCATCCCTAGTTGTATAATTACCCTGTTGCCGGGGTCGGGTCCGTGCTGCTTCAGGCCTCCGGTGGGGGGACACGGGGCAGCGGCGCCAGCAATGGGTGCCGCTGCCTCTTCTTTCCCCCTGTCTGTCGACGACGCTGCCCCATTGCCGGCGCCGTTTCTCTACCCCTGGCTATCGGCGCCGGCAATGGGGCAGCGGCACTGATAGCCAGGGGGAGAGAAGGGGCACTCATACTGTTTTCACTTTGCTAAGTTATCGGACAACCTGGCCCCAAAATTATGGATTATAAAAGGATAGCAGCATAAGGGAAAAATACACATTTTGAACCCAAAAACCCATTTGAGTTTTTAAGTTCAAAATACAGGCCTACCTCCACCCCTACAGCCTGCCTGTCCATCTCCAAAAATACCCTTTTTAATAATTATACGCTCCTCCTTTGCATTGAAAAAAAGCAAACAGTAAAGTTGCCAGATGCGGCCATCCTTTCATCCATTTGTCCTTCTGCATCTATTTTCCCAAACCATGCACTCATACTGATATTATGTCGCCAAGTAATTAGACTACCTGGCCCAAAAATTATGGATTATAAAAGGATAGCAGCATAAGGGAAAAATACACATTTTGAACCCAAAAACACATTTGAGTTTTTAAGTTCAAAATACAGGCCTACCTCCTCCCCTACAGCCTGCCTGTCCATCTCCAAAAATACCCTTTTTAATAATTATACGCTCCTCCTTTGCATTGAAAAAAAGCAAACAATAAAGTTGCCAGATGCGGCCATCCTTTCATCCATTTGTCCTTCTGCATCTATTTTCCCAAACCATGCACTCATACCGTTATTATGTCGCCAAGTAATTAGACTACCTGGCCCAAAAATTATGGATTATAAAAGGATAGCAGCATTAGTGAAAAATACACATTTTGAAGCCAAAAACCCATTTGAGTTTTTAAGTTCAAAATACAGGGGGAGAGAAGAGGCGCCGGCAATGGGGCAACGGCACCGATAGCCAGGGGGGATAAGGGGCAGCGGCACCCATTGCCGGTGCCGCTGCCCCGTTGCCTCCCCCATCCCTAGTTGTATAATTACCCTGTTGCCGGGGTCGGGTCCGTGCTGCTTCAGGCCTCCGGTGGGGGGACACGGGGCAGCGGCGCCAGCAATGGGTGCCGCTGCCTCTTCTTTCCCCCTGTCTGTCGACGACGCTGCCCCATTGCCGGCGCCGTTTCTCTACCCCTGGCTATCGGCGCCGGCAATGGGGCAGCGGCACTGATAGCCAGGGGGAGAGAAGGGGCACTCATACTGTTTTCACTTTGCTGAGTTATCGGACAACCTGGCCCCAAAATTATGGATTATAAAAGGATAGCAGCATAAGGGAAAAATACACATTTTGAACCCAAAAACCCATTTGAGTTTTTAAGTTCAAAATACAGGCCTACCTCCACCCCTACAGCCTGCCTGTCCATCTCCAAAAATACCCTTTTTAATAATTATACGCTCCTCCTTTGCATTGAAAAAAAGCAAACAGTAAAGTTGCCAGATGCGGCCATTCTTTCATCCATTTGTCCTTCTGCATCTATTTTCCCAAACCATGCACTCATACTGTTATTATGTCGCCAAGTAATTAGACTACCTGGCCCCAAAATTATGGATTATAAAAGGATAGCAGCATAAGGGAAAAATACACATTTTGAACCCAAAAACCCATTTGAGTTTTTAAGTTCAAAATACAGGCCTACCTCCTCCCCTACAGCCTGCCTGTCCATCTCCAAAAATACCCTTTTTAATAATTATACGCTCCTCCTTTGCATTGAAAAAAAGCAAACAGTAAAGTTGCCAGATGCGGCCATCCTTTCATCCATTTGTCCTTCTGCATCTATTTTCCCAAACCATGCACTCATACTGTTATTATGTCGCCAAGTAATTAGACTACCTGGCCCAAAAATTATGGATTATAAAAGGATAGCAGCATTAGTGAAAAATACACATTTTGAAGCCAAAAACCCATTTGAGTTTTTAAGTTCAAAATACAGGCCTACCTCCTCCCCTACAGCCTGCCTGTCCATCTCCAAAAATACAGTTTTTAATAATTATACACTCTTCGTTTGCTTTGAAAAACAAACAGTTAAGTTGCCATATGCTGCTATCCTTTCATCGATTTGTGCTTCTACACCTATGTTCCCAAACCATCATACACTCATACTGTTTTCACTTTGCCAAGTTATCGAACAACCTGGCCCCAAAATTATGGATTATAAAAGGATAGCAGCATAAGGGAAAAATGCACATTTTGAACCCAAAAACCCATTTGAGTTTTTAAGTTCAAAATACAGGCCTACCTCCTCCCCTACAGCCTGCCTGTCCATCTCCAAAAATACCCTTTTTAATAATTATACGCTCCTCCTTTGCATTGAAAAAAAGCAAACAGTAAAGTTGCCAGATGCGGCCATCCTTTCATCCATTTGTCCTTCTGCATCTATTTTCCCAAACCATGCACTCATACTGTTATTATGTCGCCAAGTAATTAGACTACCTGGCCCAAAAATTATGGATTATAAAAGGATAGCAGCATTAGTGAAAAATACACATTTTGAAGCCAAAAATCCATTTGAGTTTTTAAGTTCAAAATACAGGGGGAGAGAAGCGGCGCCGGCAATGGGGCAACGGCACCGATAGCCAGGGGGGGATAAGGGGCAGCGGCACCCATTGCCGGTGCCGCTGCCCCGTTGCCTCCCCCATCCCTAGTTGTATAATTACCCTGTTGCCGGGGTCAGGTCCGTGCTGCTTCAGGCCTCTGGTGGGGGGACACGGGGCAGCGGCGCCAGCAATGGGTGCCGCTGCTTCTTCTTTCCCCCTGTCTGTCGACGACGCTGCCCCATTGCCGGCGCCGTTTCTCTACCCCTGGCTATCGGCGCCGGCAATGGGGCAGCGGCACTGATAGCCAGGGGGAGAGAAGGGGCAGCAGCGCCGATAGCAGGGGTAACCATCAAACACTGATACTGTTTTCACTTTGCTAAGTTATCGGACAACCTGGCCCCAAATTTATGGATTATAAAAGGATAGCAGCATAAGGGAAAAAATACACATTTTGAACCCAAAAACCCATTTGAGTTTTTAAGTTCAAAATCCAGGCCTACCTCCTCCCCATCAGCCTGCCTGCCCATCTCCAAAAATACCCTGTTTTAATAATTATGCACTCTTCATTTGCTTTGGAAAAGCAAATAGTTAAGTTGCCATATGCTGCTATCCTTTCATCGATTTGTGCTTCTACACCTATGTTCCCAAACCATCATACACTCATACTGTTTTCACTTTGCCAAGTTATCGGACAACCTGGCCCCAAAATTATGGATTATAAAAGGATAGCAGCATAAGGGAAAAATACACATTTTGAACCCAAAAACCCATTTGAGTTTTTAAGTTCAAAATACAGGCCTACCTCCACCCCTACAGCCTGCCTGTCCATCTCCAAAAATACCCTTTTTAATAATTATACGCTCCTCCTTTGCATTGAAAAAAAGCAAACAGTAAAGTTGCCAGATGCGGCCATCCTTTCATCCATTTGTCCTTCTGCATCTATTTTCCCAAACCATGCACTCATACTGTTATTATGTCGCCAAGTAATTAGACTACCTGGCCCAAAAATTATGGATTATAAAAGGATAGCAGCATAAGGGAAAAATATACATTTTGAACCCAAAAACCCATTTGAGTTTTTAAGTTCAAAATACAGGCCTACCTCCTCCCCTACAGCCTGCCTGTCCATCTCCAAAAATACCCTTTTTAATAATTATACGCTCCTCCTTTGCATTGAAAAAAAGCAAACAATAAAGTTGCCAGATGCGGCCATCCTTTCATCCATTTGTCCTTCTGCATCTATTTTCCCAAACCATGCACTCATACTGTTATTATGTCGCCAAGTAATTAGACTACCTGGCCCAAAAATTATGGATTATAAAAGGATAGCAGCATTAGTGAAAAATACACATTTTGAACCCAAAAACCCATTTGAGTTTTTAAGTTCAAAATACAGGCCTACCTCCTCCCCTACAGCCTGCCTGTCCATCTCCAAAAATACCCTTTTTAATAATTATACGCTACTTCTTTGCATTGAAAAAAAGCAAACAATAAAGTTGCCAGATGCGGCCATCCTTTCATCCATTTGTCCTTCTGCATCTATTTTCCCAAACCATGCACTCATACTGTTATTATGTCGCCAAGTAATTAGACTACCTGGCCCCAAAATTATGGATTATAAAAGGATAGCAGCATAAGGGAAAAATACACATTTTGAACCCAAAAACCCATTTGAGTTTTTAAGTTCAAAATACAGGCCTACCTCCTCCCCTACAGCCTGCCTGTCCATCTCCAAAAATACAGTTTTTAATAATTATACACTCTTCGTTTGCTTTGGAAAACAAACAGTTAAGTTGCCATATGCTGCTATCCTTTCATCGATTTGTGCTTCTACACCTATGTTCCCAAACCATCATACATACACTCATACTGTTTTCACTTTGCCAAGTTATCGAACAACCTGGCCCCAAAATTATGGATTATAAAAGGATAGCAGCATAAGGGAAAAAATACACATTTTGAACCCAAAAACCCATTTGAGTTTTTAAGTTCAAAATACAGGCCTACCTCCTCCCCTACAGCCTGCCTGTCCATCTCCAAAAATACATTTTTTAATAATTATACGCTCCTCCTTTGCATTGAAAAAAAGCAAACAGTAAAGTTGCCAGATGCGGCCATCCTTTCATCCATTTGTCCTTCTGCATCTATTTTCCCAAACCATTCACTTATACTGTTATTATGTCGCCAAGTAATTAGACTACCTGGCCCAAAAATTATGGATTATAAAAGGATAGCAGCATAAGGGAAAAATACACATTTTGAACCCAAAAACCCATTTGAGTTTTTAAGTTCAAAATACAGGCCTACCTCCTCCCCTACAGCCTGCCTGTCCATCTCCAAAAATACATTTTTTAATAATTATACGCTCCTCCTTTGCATTGAAAAAAAGCAAACAGTAAAGTTGCCAGATGCGGCCATCCTTTCATCCATTTGTCCTTCTGCATCTATTTTCCCAAACCATGCACTTATACTGTTATTATGTCGCCAAGTAATTAGACTACCTGGCCCAAAAATTATGGATTATAAAAGGATAGCAGCATAAGGGAAAAATACACATTTTGAACCCAAAAACCCATTTGAGTTTTTAAGTTCAAAATACAGGCCTACCTCCTCCCCTACAGCCTGCCTGTCCATCTCCAAAAATACCCTTTTTAATAATTATACGCTCCTCCTTTGCATTGAAAAAAAGCAAGCAATAAAGTTGCCAGATGCGGCCATCCTTTCATCCATTTGTCCTTCTGCATCTATTTTCCCAAACCATGCACTCATACCGTTATTATGTCGCCAAGTAATTAGACTACCTGGCCCAAAAATTATGGATTATAAAAGGATAGCAGCATTAGTGAAAAATACACATTTTGAAGCCAAAATCCCATTTGAATTTTTAAGTTCAAAATACAGGGGGAGAGAAGAGGCGTCGGCAATGGGGCAACGGCACCGATAGCCAGGGGGGGATAAGGGGCAGCGGCACCCATTGCCGGTGCCGCTGCCCCGTTGCCTCCCCATCCCTAGTTGTATAATTACCCTGTTGCCGGGGTCGGGTCCGTGCTGCTTCAGGCCTCCGGTGGGGGGACACGGGGCAGCGGCGCCAGCAATGGGTGCCGCTGCCTCTTCTTTCCCCCTGTCTGTCGACGACGCTGCCCCATTGCCGGCGCCGTTTCTCTACCCCTGGCTATCGGCGCCGGCAATGGGGCAGCGGCACTGATAGCCAGGGGGAGAGAAGGGGCACTCATACTGTTTTCACTTTGCTAAGTTATCGGACAACCTGGCCCCAAAATTATGGATTATAAAAGGATAGCAGCATAAGGGAAAAATACACATTTTGAACCCAAAAACCCATTTGAGTTTTTAAGTTCAAAATACAGGCCTACCTCCACCCCTACAGCCTGCCTGTCCATCTCCAAAAATACCCTTTTTAATAATTATACGCTCCTCCTTTGCATTGAAAAAAAGCAAACAGTAAAGTTGCCAGATGCGGCCATCCTTTCATCCATTTGTCCTTCTGCATCTATTTTCCCAAACCATGCACTCATACTGATATTATGTCGCCAAGTAATTAGACTACCTGGCCCAAAAATTATGGATTATAAAAGGATAGCAGCATAAGGGAAAAATACACATTTTGAACCCAAAAACCCATTTGAGTTTTTAAGTTCAAAATACAGGCCTACCTCCTCCCCTACAGCCTGCCTGTCCATCTCCAAAAATACCCTTTTTAATAATTATACGCTCCTCCTTTGCATTGAAAAAAAGCAAACAATAAAGTTGCCAGATGCGGCCATCCTTTCATCCATTTGTCCTTCTGCATCTATTTTCCCAAACCATGCACTCATACTGTTATTATGTCGCCAAGTAATTAGACTACCTGGCCCAAAAATTATGGATTATAAAAGGATAGCAGCATAAGGGAAAAATACACATTTTGAACCCAAAAACCCATTTGAGTTTTTAAGTTCAAAATACAGGCCTACCTCCTCCCCTACAGCCTGCCTGTCCATCTCCAAAAATACCCTTTTTAATAATTATACGCTCCTCCTTTGCATTGAAAAAAAGCAAACAATAAAGTTGCCAGATGCGGCCATCCTTTCATCCATTTGTCCTTCTGCATCTATTTTCCCAAACCATGCACTCATACCGTTATTATGTCGCCAAGTAATTAGACTACCTGGCCCAAAAATTATGGATTATAAAAGGATAGCAGCATTAGTGAAAAATACACATTTTGAAGCCAAAAACCCATTTGAGTTTTTAAGTTCAAAATACAGGGGGAGAGAAGAGGCGCCGGCAATGGGGCAACGGCACCGATAGCCAGGGGGGATAAGGGGCAGCGGCACCCATTGCCGGTGCCGCTGCCCCATTGCCTCCCCCATCCCTAGTTGTATAATTACCCTGTTGCCGGGGTCGGGTCCGTGCTGCTTCAGGCCTCCGGTGGGGGGACACGGGGCAGCGGCGCCAGCAATGGGTGCCGCTGCCTCTTCTTTCCCCCTGTCTGTCGACGACGCTGCCCCATTGCCGGCGCCGTTTCTCTACCCCTGGCTATCGGCGCCGGCAATGGGGCAGCGGCACTGATAGCCAGGGGGAGAGAAGGGGCACTCATACTGTTTTCACTTTGCTGAGTTATCGGACAACCTGGCCCCAAAATTATGGATTATAAAAGGATAGCAGCATAAGGGAAAAATACACATTTTGAACCCAAAAACCCATTTGAGTTTTTAAGTTCAAAATACAGGCCTACCTCCACCCCTACAGCCTGCCTGTCCATCTCCAAAAATACCCTTTTTAATAATTATACGCTCCTCCTTTGCATTGAAAAAAAGCAAACAGTAAAGTTGCCAGATGCGGCCATTCTTTCATCCATTTGTCCTTCTGCATCTATTTTCCCAAACCATGCACTCATACTGTTATTATGTCGCCAAGTAATTAGACTACCTGGCCCCAAAATTATGGATTATAAAAGGATAGCAGCATAAGGGAAAAATACACATTTTGAACCCAAAAACCCATTTGAGTTTTTAAGTTCAAAATACAGGCCTACCTCCTCCCCTACAGCCTGCCTGTCCATCTCCAAAAATACCCTTTTTAATAATTATACGCTCCTCCTTTGCATTGAAAAAAAGCAAACAGTAAAGTTGCCAGATGCGGCCATCCTTTCATCCATTTGTCCTTCTGCATCTATTTTCCCAAACCATGCACTCATACTGTTATTATGTCGCCAAGTAATTAGACTACCTGGCCCAAAAATTATGGATTATAAAAGGATAGCAGCATTAGTGAAAAATACACATTTTGAAGCCAAAAACCCATTTGAGTTTTTAAGTTCAAAATACAGGCCTACCTCCTCCCCTACAGCCTGCCTGTCCATCTCCAAAAATACAGTTTTTAATAATTATACACTCTTCGTTTGCTTTGGAAAACAAACAGTTAAGTTGCCATATGCTGCTATCCTTTCATCGATTTGTGCTTCTACACCTATGTTCCCAAACCATCATACACTCATACTGTTTTCACTTTGCCAAGTTATCGAACAACCTGGCCCCAAAATTATGGATTATAAAAGGATAGCAGCATAAGGGAAAAATACACATTTTGAACCCAAAAACCCATTTGAGTTTTTAAGTTCAAAATACAGGCCTACCTCCACCCCTACAGCCTGCCTGTCCATCTCCAAAAATACCCTTTTTAATAATTATACGCTCCTCCTTTGCATTGAAAAAAAGCAAACAGTAAAGTTGCCAGATGCGGCCATCCTTTCATCCATTTGTCCTTCTGCATCTATTTTCCCAAACCATGCACTCATACTGATATTATGTCGCCAAGTAATTAGACTACCTGGCCCAAAAATTATGGATTATAAAAGGATAGCAGCATAAGGGAAAAATACACATTTTGAACCCAAAAACCCATTTGAGTTTTTAAGTTCAAAATACAGGCCTACCTCCTCCCCTACAGCCTGCCTGTCCATCTCCAAAAATACCCTTTTTAATAATTATACGCTCCTCCTTTGCATTGAAAAAAAGCAAACAATAAAGTTGCCAGATGCGGCCATCCTTTCATCCATTTGTCCTTCTGCATCTATTTTCCCAAACCATGCACTCATACTGTTATTATGTCGCCAAGTAATTAGACTACCTGGCCCAAAAATTATGGATTATAAAAGGATAGCAGCATAAGGGAAAAATACACATTTTGAACCCAAAAACCCATTTGAGTTTTTAAGTTCAAAATACAGGCCTACCTCCTCCCCTACAGCCTGCCTGTCCATCTCCAAAAATACCCTTTTTAATAATTATACGCTCCTCCTTTGCATTGAAAAAAAGCAAACAATAAAGTTGCCAGATGCGGCCATCCTTTCATCCATTTGTCCTTCTGCATCTATTTTCCCAAACCATGCACTCATACCGTTATTATGTCGCCAAGTAATTAGACTACCTGGCCCAAAAATTATGGATTATAAAAGGATAGCAGCATTAGTGAAAAATACACATTTTGAAGCCAAAAATCCATTTGAGTTTTTAAGTTCAAAATACAGGGGGAGAGAAGCGGCGCCGGCAATGGGGCAACGGCACCGATAGCCAGGGGGGGATAAGGGGCAGCGGCACCCATTGCCGGTGCCGCTGCCCCGTTGCCTCCCCCATCCCTAGTTGTATAATTACCCTGTTGCCGGGGTCAGGTCCGTGCTGCTTCAGGCCTCTGGTGGGGGGACACGGGGCAGCGGCGCCAGCAATGGGTGCCGCTGCTTCTTCTTTCCCCCTGTCTGTCGACGACGCTGCCCCATTGCCGGCGCCGTTTCTCTACCCCTGGCTATCGGCGCCGGCAATGGGGCAGCGGCACTGATAGCCAGGGGGAGAGAAGGGGCAGCAGCGCCGATAGCAGGGGTAACCATCAAACACTGATACTGTTTTCACTTTGCTAAGTTATCGGACAACCTGGCCCCAAATTTATGGATTATAAAAGGATAGCAGCATAAGGGAAAAAATACACATTTTGAAAACAAAAACCCATTTGAGTTTTTAAGTTCAAAATCCAGGCCTACCTCCTCCCCATCAGCCTGCCTGTCCATCTCCAAAAATACCCTGTTTTAATAATTATGCACTCTTCATTTGCTTTGGAAAAGCAAATAGTTAAGTTGCCATATGCTGCTATCCTTTCATCGATTTGTGCTTCTACACCTATGTTCCCAAACCATCATACACTCATACTGTTTTCACTTTGCCAAGTTATCGGACAACCTGGCCCCAAAATTATGGATTATAAAAGGATAGCAGCATAAGGGAAAAATACACATTTTGAACCCAAAAACCCATTTGAGTTTTTAAGTTCAAAATACAGGCCTACCTCCACCCCTACAGCCTGCCTGTCCATCTCCAAAAATACCCTTTTTAATAATTATACGCTCCTCCTTTGCATTGAAAAAAAGCAAACAGTAAAGTTGCCAGATGCGGCCATCCTTTCATCCATTTGTCCTTCTGCATCTATTTTCCCAAACCATGCACTCATACTGTTATTATGTCGCCAAGTAATTAGACTACCTGGCCCAAAAATTATGGATTATAAAAGGATAGCAGCATAAGGGAAAAATATACATTTTGAACCCAAAAACCCATTTGAGTTTTTAAGTTCAAAATACAGGCCTACCTCCTCCCCTACAGCCTGCCTGTCCATCTCCAAAAATACCCTTTTTAATAATTATACGCTCCTCCTTTGCATTGAAAAAAAGCAAACAATAAAGTTGCCAGATGCGGCCATCCTTTCATCCATTTGTCCTTCTGCATCTATTTTCCCAAACCATGCACTCATACTGTTATTATGTCGCCAAGTAATTAGACTACCTGGCCCAAAAATTATGGATTATAAAAGGATAGCAGCATTAGTGAAAAATACACATTTTGAACCCAAAAACCCATTTGAGTTTTTAAGTTCAAAATACAGGCCTACCTCCTCCCCTACAGCCTGCCTGTCCATCTCCAAAAATACCCTTTTTAATAATTATACGCTCCTCCTTTGCATTGAAAAAAAGCAAACAATAAAGTTGCCAGATGCGGCCATCCTTTCATCCATTTGTCCTTCTGCATCTATTTTCCCAAACCATGCACTCATACTGTTATTATGTCGCCAAGTAATTAGACTACCTGGCCCAAAAATTATGGATTATAAAAGGATAGCAGCATTAGTGAAAAATACACATTTTGAACCCAAAAACCCATTTGAGTTTTTAAGTTCAAAATACAGGCCTACCTCCTCCCCTACAGCCTGCCTGTCCATCTCCAAAAATAAAGTTTTTAATAATTATACACTCTTCGTTTGCTTTGGAAAACAAACAGTTAAGTTGCCATATGCTGCTATCCTTTCATCGATTTGTGCTTCTACACCAATGTTCCCAAACCATCATACACTCATACTGTTTTCAATTTGCCAAGTTATCGGACAACCTGGCCCCAAAATTATGGATTATAAAAGGATAGCAGCATAAGGGAAAAAATACACATTTTGAACCCAAAAACCCATTTGAGTTTTTAAGTTCAAAATCCAGGCCTACCTCCTCCCCATCAGCCTGCCTGTCCATCTCCAAAAATACCCTGTTTTAATAATTATGCACTCTTCATTTGCTTTGGAAAAGCAAATAGTTAAGTTGCCATATGCTGCTATCCTTTCATCGATTTGTGCTTCTACACCTATGTTCCCAAACCATCATACACTCATACTGTTTTCACTTTGCCAAGTTATCGGACAACCTGGCCCTAAAATTATGGATTATAAAAGGATAGCAGCATGAGGGAAAAATACACATTTTGAACCCAAAAACCCATTTGAGTTTTTAAGTTCAAAATACAGGCCTACCTCCTCCCCTACAGCCTGCCTGTCCATCTCCAAAAATACCCTTTTTAATAATTATAAGCTCCTCCATTGCATTGAAAAAAATCAAACAGTACACTTGCCATATGCGGCCATCCTTTCATCGAATTGTGCTTCAACACCTATGTTCCAAAACCATCATACACTCATACTGTTCTCACTTTAACAAGTTATCGGAGTACCTAGCCCCAAAATTATGGATTTTAAAAGGATAGCAGCATAAGGGAAAAATACACATTTTGAACCCAAAAAACATTTAAAAATACAGGCCTACGTCCTCACCTTCAGCCTGCCTGTCCATCTCCAAATATACCCTTTTTAACCCCTTAAGGACTCAGCCCATTTTGGCCTTAAGGACTCAGACAATTTAATTTTTACGTTTTCATTTTTTCCTCCTCGCCTTCTAAAAATCATAACTCTTTTATATTTTCATCCACAGACTAGTATGAGGGCTTGTTTTTTGCGCGACCAGTAGTCCTTTGTAATGACATCACTCATTATATCATAAAATGTATGGCGCAACCAAAAAACACTATTTTTGTGGGGAAATTAAAACGAAAAACGCAATTTTGCTAATTTTGGAAGGTTTCGTTTTCACGCCGTACAATTTATGGTAAAAATGACGTGTGTTCTTTATTCTGAGGGTCAATACGATTAAAATGATACCCATTATTATATACTTTCATATTATTGTTGCGCTTAAAAAAAATCACAAACTTTTTAACCAAATTAGTACGTTTATAATCCCTTTATTTTGATGACCTATAACTTTTTTATTTTTCCGTATAAGCGGCGGTATGGGGGCTCATTTTTTGCGCCATGATCTGTACTTTTTTTTGATACCACATTTGCATATAAAAAACTTTTAATAAATTTTTTATAATTTTTTTTTAATAAAATGTATTAAAAAAGTTGGAATTTTGGACTTTTTTAATTTTTTTTCGTTCACGCCGTTCACCGTACGGGATCATTAACATTTTATTTTAATAGTTCGGACATTTACGCACGCGGCGATACCAAATATGTCTATAAAAAATGTTTTTTACGCTTTTTGGGGGTAAAATAGGAAAAAACGGACGTTTTACTTTTTTATTGGGGGAGGGGATTTTTCACTTTTTTTTTACTTTTACTTTTACATTTTTTTACATTTTTTTTTACACTTGAATAGTCCCCATAGGGGACTATTCATAGCAATACCATGATTGCTAATACTGATCTGTTCTATGTATAGGACATAGAACAGATCAGTATTATGGGTCATCTCCTGCTCTGGTCTGCTCGATCACAGACCAGAGCAGGAGACGCCGGGAGCCGCACGGAGGAAGGTGAGGGGACCTCCGTGCGGCGTTATGAATGATCGGATCCCCGCAGCAGCGCTGCGGGCGATCCGATCGTTCATTTTAATCGCGAACTGCCGCAGATGCCGGGATCTGTATTGATCCCGGCACCTGAGGGGTTAATGGCGGACGCCCGCGAGATCGCGGGCGTCGGCCATTGCCGGCGGGTCCCTGGCTGCGATCAGCAGCCGGGATCAGCCGCGCATGACACGGGCATCGCTCCGATGCCCGCGGTTATGCTTAGGACGTAAATGTACGTCCTGGTGCGTTAAGTACCACCTCACCAGGACGTACATTTACGTCCTGCGTCCTTAAGGGGTTAATAATTTTACGCTCCTCCTTTGCATTGAAAAATAGCAAACAGTAAAGTTGCCATATGCAGCCATCCTTTCATCCATTTGTCCTTCTGCACCTATTTTCCAAAACCATGCACTCATACTGTTATCATGTCGCCAAGTTATTAGACTACCTGGCCCAAAAATTATGGATTATAAAAGGGTAGCAGCATAAGGGAAAATTACCGTATTTATCGGGGTGTACCACGCACCGGCCTATAACACGCACCCTCATTTTACAAAGGATATGTGGGTAAAAAATTTTTTTTACCCAAATATCCTTCATAAAATGAGGATGCGTGTGTGTGCATGTGTATACCCCGATACACTGCTTCTCACCCCACAGAGCCCCCAGGAAAGGCAGGGGAAGAGAGGCCGTCGCTGCCTTCTTCTCTCCCCCTGCCTTTCCTGGGGTCTAGGGCCCTGCTACCGCCGCTTCTCTCCCCCTGCTATCGGCGCCGCTGCCCCTTCTCTCCCCCTGGCTATCGGTGCTGCTGTCCCATTGCCAGCACCGATTGCCAGGGGGAGAGAAGCGGCGCCGGCAATGGGGCAGCGACATCGATAGCCAGGAGGAGATAAGGGGCAGCGGCACCCATTGCCGGCGCCGCTGCCCCGTTGCCTACCCCATCCCTAGTTGTATAATTATCTGTTGCCAGGGTCGGGAACGCGCTGCTTCAGGCCTCCGGTGTGCGTCCCCTGCATCATTGCTATGCGTTGCGAGACGCAATGACGAGTGACTACTCTCGTCATTGCGCCGCGCCATGCAAAGCATAGCAACGACGCAGGGAATGCACACCGGAGGCCTGAAGCAGTGCTGACCCGACCCCAGCAACAGGTAATTATAAAACCGGGGATGGTGGAGGCAACGGGGCAGCGGCACCGGCAATGGGTGCCGCTGCCACTTCTTTCCCCCTGTCAGTCGACGCCGCTGCCCCATTGCCGGCGTCGTTTCTCTCCCCCTGGCTATCGGCGCCGGCAATGGGGCAGCGTCTCTGATAGCCAGGGGGAGAGAAGGGACAGCAGCGCCAATAGCAGGGGTAACCATCATACAATCATACTGTTTTCACTTTGCCAAGTTATCGGACAACCTGGCCCCAAAATTATGGATTATAAAAGGATAGCAGCATAAGGGAAAAATACACATTTTGAACCCAAAAACCCATTTGAGTTTTTAAGTTCAAAATACAGGCCTACCTCCTCCCCATCAGCCTGCCTGTCCATCTCCAAAAATACCCTTTTTTTTAATAATTATGCACTCTTCATTTGCTTTGGAAAAACAAACAAACAGTTAAGTTGCCATATGCTGCTATCCTTTCATCGATTTGTGCTTCTACACCTATGTTCCCAAACCATCATACACTCATTTTGTTTTCACTTTGCCAAGTTATCGGACAACCTGGCCCCAAAATTATGGATTATAAAAGGATAGCAGCATAAGGGAAAAATACACATTTTGAACCCAAAAACCCATTTGAGTTTTTAAGTTCAAAATACAGGCCTACCTCCTCCCCTACAGCCTGCCTGTCCATCTCCAAAAATACCCTTTTTAATAATTATAAGCTCCTCCTCAGCATTGAAAAAAAGCAAACAGTAAAGTTGCCAGATGCGGCCATCCTTTCATCCATTTGTCCTTCTGCATCTATTTTCCCAAACCATGCACTCATACTGTTATTATGTCGCCAAGTAATTAGACTACCTGGCCCAAAAATTATGGATTATAAAAGGATAGCAGCATTAGTGAAAAATACACATTTTGAACCCAAAAACCCATTTGAGTTTTTAAGTTCAAAATACAGGCCTACCTCCTCCCCTACAGCCTGCCTGTCCATCTCCAAAAATACAGTTTTTAATAATTATACACTCTTCGTTTGCTTTGGAAAACAAACAGTTAAGTTGCCATATGTTGCTATTCTTTCATCGATTTGTGCTTCTACACCTATGTTCCCAAACCATCATACACTAATACTGTTTTCACTTTGCCAAGTTATCGAACAATCTGGCCCCAAAATTATGGATTATAAAAGGATAGCAGCATAAGGGAAAAATACACATTTTGAACCCAAAAACCCATTTGAGTTTTTAAGTTCAAAATACAGGCCTACCTCCTCCCCTACAGCCTGCCTGTCCATCTCCAAAAATACCCTTTTTAATAATTATACGCTCCTCCTTTGCATTGAAAAAAAGCAAACAGTAAAGTTGCCAGATGCGGCCATCCTTTCATCCATTTGTCCTTCTGCATTTATTTTCCCAAACCATGCACTCATACTGTTATTATGTCGCCAAGTAATTAGACTACCTGGCCCCAAAATGATGGATTATAAAAGGATAGCAGCATAAGGGAAAAATACACATTTTGAACCCAAAAACCCATTTGAGTTTTTAAGTTCAAAATACAGGCCTACCTCCTCCCCTACAGCCTGCCTGTCCATCTCCAAAAATACCCTTTTTAATAATTATACGCTCCTCCTTTGCATTGAAAAAAAGCAAACAGTAAAGTTGCCAGATGCGGCCATCCTTTCATCCATTTGTCCTTCTGCATCTATTTTCCCAAACCATGCACTCATACTGTTATTATGTCGCCAAGTAATTAGACTACCTGGCCCAAAAATTATGGATTATAAAAGGATAGCAGCATTAGTGAAAAATACAGATTTTGAACCCAAAAACCCATTTGAGTTTTTAAGTTCAAAATACAGGCCTACCTCCTCCCCTACAGCCTGCCTGTCCATCTCCAAAAATACCCTTTTTATTAATGATACGCTCCTCCTTTGCATTGAAAAAAAGCAAACAGTAAAGTTGCCAGATGCGGCCATCCTTTCATCCATTTGTCCTTCTGCATCTATTTTCCCAAACCATGCACTCATACTGTTATTATGTCGCCAAGTAATTAGACTACCTGGCCCAAAAATTATGGATTATAAAAGGATAGCAGCAGTAGTGAAAAATACACATTTTGAACCCAAAAACCTGTTTGAGTTTTTAAGTTCAAAATACAGGCCTACCTCCTCCCCTACAGCCTGCCTGTCCATCTTCAAAAATACCCTTTTTAATAATTATACGCTCCTCCTTTGCATTGAAAAAAAGCAAACAGTAAAGTTGCCAGATGCGGCCATCCTTTCATCCATTTGTCCTTCTGCATCTATGTTCCCAAACCATGCACTCATACTGTTATTATGTCGCCAAGTAATTAGACTACCTGGCCCAAAAATTATGGATTATAAAAGGATAGCAGCATAAGGGAAAAATACACATTTTGAACCCAAAAACCCATTTGAGTTTTTAAGTTCAAAATACAGGCCTACCTCCTCCCCTACAGCCTGCCTGTCCATCTCCAAAAATACCCTTTTTAATAATTATACGCTCCTCCTTTGCATTGAAAAAAAGCAAACAGTAAAGTTGCCAGATGCGGCCATCCTTTCATCCATTTGTCCTTCTGCATCTATTTTCCCAAACCATGCACTCATACTGTTATTATGTCGCCAAGTAATTAGACTACCTGGCCCAAAAATTATGGATTATAAAAGGATAGCAGCATTAGTGAAAAATACACATTTTGAACCCAAAAACCCATTTGAGTATTTAAGTTCAAAATACAGGCCTACCTCCTCCCCTACAGCCTGCCTGTCCATCTCCAAAAATACCCTTTTTAATAATTATACGCTCCTCCTTTGCATTGAAAAAAAGCAAACAGTAAAGTTGCCAGATGCGGCCATCCTTTCATCCATTTGTCCTTCTGCATCTATTTTCCCAAACCATGCACTCATACTGTTATTATGTCGCCAAGTAATTAGACTACCTGGCCCAAAAATTATGGATTATAAAAGGATAGCAGCAGTAGTGAAAAATACACATTTTGAACCCAAAAACCTGTTTGAGTTTTTAAGTTCAAAATACAGGCCTACCTCCTCCCCTACAGCCTGCCTGTCCATCTCCAAAAATACCCTTTTTAATAATTATACGCTCCTCCTTTGCATTGAAAAAAAGCAAACAGTAAAGTTGCCAGATGCGGCCATCCTTTCATCCATTTGTCCTTCTGCATCTATGTTCCCAAACCATGCACTCATACTGTTATTATGTCGCCAAGTAATTAGACTACCTGGCCCAAAAATTATGGATTATAAAAGGATAGCAGCATAAGGGAAAAATACACATTTTGAACCCAAAAACCCATTTGAGTTTTTAAGTTCAAAATACAGGCCTACCTCCTCCCCTACAGCCTGCCTGTCCATCTCCAAAAATACCCTTTTTAATAATTATACGCTCCTCCTTTCCATTGAAAAAAAGCAAACAGTAAAGTTGCCAGATGCGGCCATCCTTTCATCCATTTGTCCTTCTGCATCTATTTTCCCAAACCATGCACTCATACTGTTATTATGTCGCCAAGTAATTAGACTACCTGGCCCAAAAATTATGGATTATAAAAGGATAGCAGCATTAGTGAAAAATACACATTTTGAACCCAAAAACCCATTTGAGTTTTTAAGTTCAAAATACAGGCCTACCTCCTCCCCTACAGCCTGCCTGTCCATCTCCAAAAATACCCTTTTTAATAATTATACGCTCCTCCTTTGCATTGAAAAAAAGCAAACAGTAAAGTTGCCAGATGCGGCCATCCTTTCATCCATTTGTCCTTCTGCATCTATTTTCCCAAACCATGCACTCATACTGTTATTATGTCGCCAAGTAATTAGACTACCTGGCCCAAAAATTATGGATTATAAAAGGATAGCAGCATTAGTGAAAAATACACATTTTGAACCCAAAAACCCATTTGAGTTTTTAAGTTCAAAATACAGGCCTACCTCCTCCCCTACAGCCTGCCTGTCCATCTCCAAAAATACCCTTTTTAATAATTATACGCTCCTCCTTTGCATTGAAAAAAAGCAAACAGTAAAGTTGCCAGATGCGGCCATCCTTTCATCCATTTGTCCTTCTGCATCTATTTTCCCAAACCATGCACTCATACTGTTATTATGTCGCCAAGTAATTAGACTACCTGGCCCAAAAATTATGGATTATAAAAGGATAGCAGCATTAGTGAAAAATACACATTTTGAACCCAAAAACCTGTTTGAGTTTTTAAGTTCAAAATACAGGCCTACCTCCTCCCCTACAGCCTGCCTGTCCATCTCCAAAAATACCCTTTTTAATAATTATACGCTCCTCCTTTGCATTGAAAAAAAGCAAACAGTAAAGTTGCCAGATGCGGCCATCCTTTCATCCATTTGTCCTTCTGCATCTATGTTCCCAAACCATGCACTCATACTGTTATTATGTCGCCAAGTAATTAGACTACCTGGCCCAAAAATTATGGATTATAAAAGGATAGCAGCATAAGGGAAAAATACACATTTTGAACCCAAAAACCCATTTGAGTTTTTAAGTTCAAAATACAGGCCTACCTCCTCCCCTACAGCCTGCCTGTCCATCTCCAAAAATACCCTTTTTAATAATTATACGCTCCTCCTTTGCATTGAAAAAAAGCAAACAGTAAAGTTGCCAGATGCGGCCATCCTTTCATCCATTTGTCCTTCTGCATCTATTTTCCCAAACCATGCACTCATACTGTTATTATGTCGCCAAGTAATTAGACTACCTGGCCCAAAAATTATGGATTATAAAAGGATAGCAGCATTAGTGAAAAATACACATTTTGAACCCAAAAACCCATTTGAGTTTTTAAGTTCAAAATACAGGCCTACCTCCTCCCCTACAGCCTGCCTGTCCATCTCCAAAAATACCCTTTTTAATAATTATACGCTCCTCCTTTGCATTGAAAAAAAGCAAACAGTAAAGTTGCCAGATGCGGCCATCCTTTCATCCATTTGTCCTTCTGCATCTATTTTCCCAAACCATGCAATCATACTGTTATTATGTCGCCAAGTAATTAGACTACCTGGCCCAAAAATTATGGATTATAAAAGGATAGCAGCATTAGTGAAAAATACACATTTTGAAGCCAAAAACCCATTTGAGTTTTTAAGTTCAAAATACAGGCCTACCTCCTCCCCTACAGCCTGCCTGTCAATCTCCAAAAATACCCTTTTTAATAATTATACGCTCCTCCTTTGCATTGAAAAAAAGCAAACAGTAAAGTTTCCAGATGCGGCCATCCTTTCATCCATTTGTCCTTCTGCATCTATTTTCCCAAACCATGCATTCATACTGTTATTATGTCGCCAAGTAATTAGACTACCTGGCCCCAAAATTATGGATTATAAAAGGATAGCAGCATTAGTGAAAAATACACATTTTGAACCCAAAAACCCATTTGAGTTTTTAAGTTCAAAATACAGGCCTACCTCCTCCCCTACAGCCTGCCTGTCAATCTCCAAAAATACCCTTTTTAATAATTATACGCTCCTCCTTTGCATTGAAAAAAAGCAAACAGTAAAGTTGCCAGATGCGGCCATCCTTTCATCCATTTGTCCTTCTGCATCTATTTTCCCAAACCATGCACTCATACTGTTATTATGTCGCCAAGTAATTAGACTACCTGGCCCAAAAATTATGGATTATAAAAGGCTAGCACCATAAGGGAACATTACCGTATTTATCGGGGTGTACAACTTCAAGAGGCCTTGCCCGTGTTGTGTTGACCCTCATGTGCATTTGGACTCGCATCTGCCCCTGGCCGACAACCTGGAATTTTTAATTTCGCCTCCGGAGGGCCGGGGTGCCTTGGTGGACCGCCCGCCAATGTTTGCCCACTCGCCCGACGCTTCTTCTCCCCGTCGCCAGGGGTCCGCATCACTGATCCTGTGCCCAAGGACGGCACGCCCTGCTTGCGTACAGGGACCCGTGCCTCCCACCCTTATAGCCTCTCTGGTTCTCTACGTGTCAAAGGTCTACAGGGGACTGTTTCAGAGGCTTCACCCGGGGACCGCCCAGCCCCTGGTCGGGTACATGAACCAGCCCTTTCCCCCTGTAAAATACCAAGGGAGAAACCTCAAGGTTCGTCCCCAGGGGAGCCCGCGCTCTGTCCTGGCGTACCCTGAGAAAGCGGCTGAGTACGGGCTCCCCTGGGGATGAACCTCCTCGGAGGACCGCCCGCCGATGTTTGCCGACTCGCCCGCCGCTTCTGCTCCCCGACGCTGGGGGGTCTTCATCACTGATCCTGTGCCCAAATACAGCACACACTGTCTGGGTACAGGGACCCACGCCTCCCGCCCTTATAGCCTTCTCTGGTTCTCAGCGTGTCAAAAGTTACAGGCATGGAAGACCCTTCCAGAGGCCTTGCCTGTGTTCTGTTGACCCTCCTGTGAATTTGGACTCGCATCTGCCCCTGGCCGACAACCTGGAATTTTTAATTTCGCCTCCGGAGGGCCGGGGTGCCTTGGTGGACCGCCCGCCAATGTTTACCGACTCACTCAACGCTTCTGCTCCCCGTCACCAGGGGATCCGCGTCACCGATCCTGTGCCCAAGGACGGCACGCCCTGCCTGTGTACAGGGACCCGTGCCTCCCGCCCCTTATAGCGTCTATGGTTCTCTGCATGTCAAAAGTCAACAGGCATGGAAGCCTTTCAGGGGACCCTTCCAGAGGACCCTTCCTGCGTGTCAAAGGTCTACAGGCATGGAAGCTTGTCAGAGGACTGTTACAAAGGCTTTGCTCAGGGACCGCCCAGTTCGGGTGGGGTACATGAACCAGCCCATTCCCCCTGTAAAATACCAAGGGAGAAACTTGAAGAATCGTCCCCAGGGGAGCCCGCTTTAGGCCCTTGCGTACCCTGAGAGAACGGCTGAGTATGGGAGTACAGGGCTGGGTGGTCCCAAGGCGAAAAATCCGGAACGGTCCCCTGACAGGCTTCCATGCCTTGCGTACCCTGAGAGAACGGCTGAGTACAGGCACCCGTTGGGATGAACCTCCTCGGCGGACCGCCGGCCGATGTTTGCCGACTCGCCCGACAATTCTGCTCCCGAACGGTCCGCCGAGGAAATTCATCCCCAGATGAGCCCGTACTCGGCCGCTCTCTCAGGTTACGCCAGGGCCGAGCGCGGGGTCCCCTGGGGACGAATCTTCCGGTTTCTCCCTTGGTATTTTCTAGGTGGATTGGGCTGGTTCATGTACCCAGCCCAGGCCTGGGTGGTCCCAGGGCGAAACCTCCGGAACGGTCCCCTGACAGGCTTCCATGCCTGAAGACCGTTGACACGCAGAGAACCAGAGAGGCTATAAGGGAGGGAAGCGCGGGTCCCTGTACCCAGACAGGGAGTGCCGTCCATGGGCACAGGATCAGTGATGCTGACCCCCCAGCGTCAGGGAGCAGAAGCGTAGGGCGAGTCGGCAAACATCGGCGGGCGGTCCGCCGAGGAGGTTCATCCCCACCGGAGCCCGTACTCGGCCGCTCTCTCAGGTTACGCCAGGGCCGCGACACTGATCCTGTGCCCATGGACGGCACGCCCTGTCTGGGTACAGGGACCCGCGCCTCCCTCCCTTATAGCCTCTCTGGTTCTCTGCGTGTCAAAGGTCTTCAGGCATGGAAGCCTGCCAGGGGACCGTTCCGGAGGTTTCGCCCGGGGACGAACCAGCCCAATCCCCCTAGAAAATACCAAGGGAGAAACCGGAAGGTTCGTCCCCAGGTTAGCCCACGCTCGGCCCTCGCATACCCTGAGAGAACGGCTGAGTACGGGCTCCCGTGGGGATGAACCTCCTCGGCGGACCGCCCGCCGATGTTTGCCGACTCGCCTGACGGTTCTGCTCCCCGACGCTGGGGGGTCTGCATCACCGATCCTGTGCCCAAGGATGGCGTGCCCTGTCTGGGTACAGGGACCTGCGCCTCCCGCCCTTATAGCCATTTCTGGTTCTCTACATGTCAAAGGTCTACAGGCATGGAAGCCTGTCAGGAGACTGTTTCAAAGGCTTCGCATGGGGACCGCCACGCCCTGGGTGGGGTACATGAACCAGCCCTTTCCCCCTGTAAAATACTAAGGGAAAAACCTGAAGGTTCGTCCCCAGGGGACCCCGCGCTTGGCCCTGGCGTAACCTGAGAGAGCGGCTGAGTACGGGCTCCCCTGGGGATGAATCTCCTTGGCGGACCGCTCGCCTATGTATTCTTACTCGCCTGATGCTTCTGTTCCCCGCAACCCTGGGGTCCGCGTCACCGATCCTGTGCGCAAGGACGGCGCGCCCTACCTGGGTACAGGGACCGGAGCCTCCCGCCCTTATAGCCTTCTCTGGTTCTCTGTGTTTCAAAAGTCTACAGGCATGGAAGACCCTTACAGAGGCCTTGCCCGTGTTCTGTTGACCCTCCTGTGCATTTGGACTCGCATCTGCCCCTGGCCGACAACCTGGAATTTTTAATTTCGCCTCCGGAGGGCCGGGGTGCCTTGGTAGACCGCCCACCAATGTTTGCCGACTCGCCCGACGCTTCTGCTCCCCGTCGCCAGGGGGTCCGCGTCACCAATCCTGTGCCCAAGGACGGCACGCCCTGCCTGTGTACAGGGACCCGTGCCTCCCACCCCTTATAGCGTCTCTGGTTCTCTGCATGTCAAAAGTCAACAGGCATGGAAGCCTTTCAGGGGACCCTTCCAGAGGTTTCACCCGGGGACAGCCCTGCCCCGGTTCGGGTACCTTAACCATCCCAATCCCCTTGGAAAATATCAAGGGAGAAACCAGGGGTTCGACCCCAGGGGAGCCCGCGCTCGGCCCTGGCGTACCCTGAGAAAGCAGCCGGACGGCTTGCTCTCCTGCTATTCTGAGGCAGGTGGCCGTTCAAAGGTACCAACTCGTGATGCTGCGATACAGTTTTATGAACGCACTCGGACATACCACTCGGACATGCCCAGCTCGTGGAACTGTGAGCTGGATTCAGCTTTCAAATCCGATCTCATACTGGTTCTCAGTTTTTCAATTATTGTTAGGCATGGAAGTCAGTCAGGGGACACTTCAGGAGGACTTGCCCAGGTAAGGTTGACCTTCCTGGGCACATGGACCCACACCTCCCCCTGGCCTATAACCAGGAATTTGACATTTTTTTATTTCGGGTATTACATGATGAGATTTGTTACATTGTGTCACCCCAGTTGTAAGGAAGATCCATGAGGAGGAGGTTTGTTACAGTGTGTGTGTCACCCCAGTAATTAGGAGAAAAATCATGAAGAGGAGATTTGTTACAGAGTGTCAACCCAGTAGTAAGGAGATTACATAAGGAGGAGGTTTGTTACAGTGTGTCACCCTAGTAGTAAGGAGATTACACGGGGAGAAGGTTTGTTACAGTGTGTCACCCCAGTAGTAGGAGTTGACATGAGGAGGAGGAGGTTTGTTACAGTGTGTTACCCCAGTAGTAAGCTGATTACATGATGAGAAGGTTTGTTACAGTGAGTCACCCCAGTAATAAGTTAATAACATGAGAAGTTTTGTTACAGTGTGTCACCCCAATAGTAAGGAGATTATATGAGTAGGGGGTTTGTTACAGTGTGTCACCCCAGTAGTAAGGTGATTACATAATGAGAAGGTTTGTTACTGTGAGTCACCCCAGTAATAAGTTAATAACATGAGGAGATTTGTTACAGTGTGTCACCCCAGTAGAAAGGAGATTACATGATGAGGAGAAGTTTTGTTACAGTGTGTCACCCCAGTTGTAAGGAGATTACATGATGATGAGGAGTTTTGTTACAGTGTGTCACCCCAGTTGTAAGGAGATTACATGATGAGGAGGTTTGTTACAGTGTGTCACCCCAGTAATAAGTTAATAACATGAGAAGGTTTGTTACAATGTGTCACCCCAGTAGAAAGGAGATTATATGATGAGAAGGTTTGTTACAATGTGTCATCCCAGTAGTAAAGAGATTACATGAGGATGGGGTTTGTAATGGTGTGTCATCCCAGTAGTAAGGAGATTACATGATGAGAAGGTTTGTTACAGTGTGTCACCCCAGTAGTAAGGAGATTACATGATGAGAAGGTTTGTTACAGTGTGTCACCCCAGTGATAAGTTAATAACATGAGGAGGTTTGTTACAGTGTGTCACCCCAGTAGAAAGGAGATTACATGAGGGGAAGGTTTGTTGCAGTGTGTCACCCCAGTAGTAAGGAGATTACATGAGGAGGGGGTTTGTTACAGTGTGTCACCCCAGTAGTAAGTTAATAATATAAGAATGGGGTTTTTTACAGTGTGTCACCCCAGTCGTAAGGAGATGACATGAGGAGGTTTTTTTTTTTTTACAGTATGTCACCCAGTAGTAAGTTAATAATATGAGGATGGGGTTTGTTACAGTGTGTCACTCCAGTATTTAGGAGATTACATGGGGAGTAGGCTTGTTACTGTGTGTCAACCCATTGGTAAGTTAATAATATGAAGATGGGGTTTGTTACAGTGGGTCACTCAAGTAGAAACGAGATTACATGAGGTGAAGTTTTGTTACAGTGTGTCACCCCAGTAATAAGTTAATAACATGATGAGGTTTGTTACAGTGTGTCACCCCAGTAGAAAGGAGATTACATGAGGAGAAGTTTTGTTACAGTGTGTCACCCCAGTAGAAAGGAGATTACATGTGTAGGAGGTTTGTTACAGTGTGTCACCCCAGTAGTAATAAGATTACATGTGGAGGAGGTTTGTTACAGTGTATCACCACAGTAGAAAGGAGATTACATAAGGAGAAGGTTTGTTACAGTGTGTCACCCCAGTAGTAAGTTAATAACATGTGGTGGAGGTTTGTTACAGTGTGTCACCTCAGTAGTAATAAGATTACATGTGGAGGAGGTTTGTTACAGTGTGTCACCCTATTACTAATAAGATTACTTGGGCAGTAGGTTTGTTACAGTGTGTCACCCCAGTAGTAAGTTAATAATATAAGAATGGGGTTTGTTACAGTGTGTCACCCCAGTCGTAAGGAGATGACACGATGAGTTTTTTTTTTTTACAGTTTGTCACCCAGTAGTAAGTTAATAATATGAGGATGGGGTTTGTTACAGTGTGTCACCCCAGTAGATAGGAGAAAAAAGGAGGAGGAGGTTTGTTACAGTGTGTCACCCAAGTAGTAAGGAGATTACATGGGGAGTAGGCTTGTTACTATGTGTCACCCCAGTAGTAAGGTAATAATATGAAGATGGGGTTTGTTACAGTGGGTCACCCCAGTAGAAACGAGATTACATGAGGTGAAGTTTTGTTACAGTGTGTCACTCCAGTAGTAATAAGATTACATGATGAGAAGGTTTGTTAGAGTGTGTCACCCCAGTAGAAAGGAGATTACATGAGGGGAAGGTTTGTTTCAGTGTGTCACTCCAGTAGTAAGGAGATTACATGACGAGGGGGTTTGTTACAGTGTATCACCCCAGTAGTAAGTTAATAATATAAGAATGGGGTTTGTTACAGTGTTTCACCCCAGTCGTAAGGTGATTACTTGACAATGTTTTTTTTTTTTTTTACAGTTTGTCACCCAGTAGTAAGTTAATAATATGAGGATGGGGTTTGTTACAGTGTGTCACCGCAGTAGTTAGGAGAAAAAAATGAGGAGGAGGTTTGTTACAGTGTGTCACCCAAGTAGTAAGTTAATAACATAAAGATGGGGTTTGTTTCACCCCACAGAGCCCCCAGGAAAGGCAGGGGGAGAGATGCCGTCACTGCCTGTTTCTCTCCCCCTGCCTTTCCTGTGGTCTAGAGCCCTGCTTTCTCTCCCCCTGCTATCGGCGCCGCTGCCCCTTCTCTCCCCCTGGCTATCGGTGCCGCTGTCCCATTGCCAGCGCCGATAGCCAGGGGGAGAGAAGCGGTGCCGGCAATGGGGCAGCGGCACCGATAGCCAGGGGGAGATAAGGGGCATGGCACCCATTGCCGGCGCCGCTGCCCCGTTGCCTCCCCCATCCCTAGTTGTATAATTACGTGTTGCCGGGGTCGGGTCCGTTCTGCTTCAGGCCTCCGGTGTGCGTCCCCTGCATCATTGCTATGCATTGCGAGACGCAATGACGAGTGACGTCTCTCGTCATTGCGCCGCGCCATGCAAAGCATAGCAACGACGCAGGGAATGCACACCGGAGGCCTGAAGCAGCGCTGACCCGACCCCAGCAACAGGTAATTATACAGCCGGGGATGGGGGAGGCAACGGGGCAGCGGCACCGGCAATGGGTGCCGCTGCCCCTTCTTTCTCCCTGTCTGTCGACGCCGCTGCCCCATTGCCGTCGCCGTTTCTCTCCCCCTGGCTATCGGCGCCGGCAATGGGGCAGCGGCTCTGATAGCCAGGGGGAGAGAAGGGGCAGCAGCGCCGATAGCAGGGGTAACCATCATACACTCATACTGTTTTCACTTTGCCAAATTATCGGACAACCTGGCCCCAAAATTATGGATTATAAAAGGATAGCAGCATAAGGGAAAAATACACATTTTGAACCCAAAAACCCATTTGAGATTTTAAGTTCAAAATACAGGCCTACCTCCTCCCCTTCAGCCTGCCTGTCCATCTCCAAAAATACCTTTTTTTAATAATTATACACTCTTCGTTTGCTTTGGAAAAACAAACAGTTAAGTTGCCATATACTGCTATCCTTTCATCGATTTGTGCTTCTACACCCATGGTCCCAAACCATCATACACTCATACTGTTTTCACTTTGCCAAGTTATCGGACAACCTGGCCCCAAAATTATGGATTATAAAAGGATAGCAGCATAAGGGAAAAATACACATTTTGAACCCAAAAACCCATTTGAGTTTTTAAGTTCAAAATACAGGCCTACCTCCTCCCCATCAGCCTGCCTGTCCATCTCCAAAAATACCCTTTTTAATAATTATACGCTCCTCCTTTGCATTGAAAAAAAGCAAACAGTAAAGTTGCCAGATGCGGCCATTCTTTCATCCATTTGTCCTTCTGCATCTATTTTCCCAAACCATGCACTCATACTGTTATTATGTCGCCAAGTAATTAGACTACCTGGCCCAAAAATTATGGATTATAAAAGGATAGCAGCATAAGGGAAAAATACACATTTTGAACCCAAAAACCCATTTGAGTTTTTAAGTTCAAAATACAGGCCTACCTCCTCCCCTACAGCCTGCCTGTCCATCTCCAAAAATACCCTTTTTAATAATTATACGCTCCTCCTTTGCATTGAAAAAAAGCAAACAGTAAAGTTGCCAGATGCGGCCATCCTTTCATCCATTTGTCCTTCTGCATCTATTTTCCCAAACCATGCACTCATACTGTTATTATGTCGCCAAGTAATTAGACTACCTGGCCCAAAAATTATGGATTATAAAAGGATAGCAGCATTAGTGAAAAATACACATTTTGAAGCCAAAAATACATTTGAGTTTTTAAGTTCAAAATACAGGGGGAGAGAAGCAGCGCCGGCAATGGGGCAACGGCACCGATAGCCAGGGGGGGATAAGGGGCAGCGGCACCCATTGCCGGTGCCGCTGCCCCGTTGCCTCATCCATCCCTAGTTGTATAATTACCCTGTTGCCGGGGTCAGGTCCGTGCTGCTTCAGGCCTCCGGTGGGGGGACACGGGGCAGTGGCGCCAGCAATGGGTGCCGCTGCCTCTTCTTTCCCCCTGTCTGTCGACGACGCTGCCCCATTGCCGGCGCCGTTTCTCTACCCCTGGCTATCGGCGCCGGCAATGGGGCAGCGGCACTGATAGCCAGGGGGAGAGAAGGGGCAGCAGCACCGATAGCAGGGGTAACCATCATACACTCATACTGTTTTCACTTTGCTAAGTTATCGGACAACCTGACCCAAAAATATGGATTATAAAAGGATAGCAGCATAAGGGAAAAATACACATTTTGAACCCAAAAACCCATTTGAGTTTTTAAGTTCAAAATCCAGGCCTACCTCCTCCCCATCAGCCTGCCTGTCCATCTCCAAAAATACCCTGTTTTAATAATTATGCACTCTTCATTTGCTTTGGAAAAGCAAATAGTTAAGTTGCCATATGCTGCTATCCTTTCATCGATTTGTGCTTCTACACCTATGTTCCCTAACCATCATACACTCATACTGTTTTCACTTTGCCAAGTTATCGAACAACCTGGCCCCAAAATTATGAATTATAAAAGGATAGCAGCATAAGGGAAAAATACACATTTTGAACCCAAAAACCCATTTGAGTTTTTAAGTTCAAAATACAGGCCTACCTCCTCCCCTACAGCCTGCCTGTCCATCTCCAAAAATACCCTTTTTAATAATTATACGCTCCTCCTTTGCATTGAAAAAAAGCAAACAGTAAAGTTGCCAGATGCAACCTTCCTTTCATCCATTTGTCCTTCTGCATCTATTTTCCCAAACCATGCACTCATACTGTTATTATGTCGCCAAGTAATTAGACTACCTGGCCCAAAAATTATGGATTATAAAAGGATAGCAGCATAAGGGAAAAATACACATTTTGAACCCAAAAACTCATTTGAGTTTTTAAGTTCAAAATACAGGCCTACCTCCTCCCCTACAGCCTGCCTGTCCATCTCCAAAAATACCCTTTTTAATAATTATACGCTCCTCCTTTGCATTGAAAAAAAGCAAACAGTAAAGTTGCCAGATGCGGCCATCCTTTCATCCATTTGTCCTTCTGCATCTATTTTCCCAAACCATGCACTCATACTGTTATTATGTCGCCAAGTAATTAGACTACCTGGCCCAAAAATTATGGATTATAAAAGGATAGCAGCATTAGTGAAAAATACACATTTTGAAGCCAAAAATACATTTGAGTTTTTAAGTTCAAAATACAGGGGGAGAGAAGCAGCGCCGGCAATGGGGCAACGGCACCGATAGCCAGGGGGGGATAAGGGGCAGCGGCACCCATTGCCGGTGCCGCTGCCCCGTTGCCTCATCCATCCCTAGTTGTATAATTACCCTGTTGCCGGGGTCAGGTCCGTGCTGCTTCAGGCCTCCGGTGGGGGGACACGGGGCAGTGGCGCCAGCAATGGGTGCCGCTGCCTCTTCTTTCCCCCTGTCTGTCGACGACGCTGCCCCATTGCCGGCGCCGTTTCTCTACCCCTGGCTATCGGCGCCGGCAATGGGGCAGCGGCACTGATAGCCAGGGGGAGAGAAGGGGCAGCAGCACCGATAGCAGGGGTAACCATCATACACTCATACTGTTTTCACTTTGCTAAGTTATCGGACAACCTGACCCAAAAATATGGATTATAAAAGGATAGCAGCATAAGGGAAAAATACACATTTTGAACCCAAAAACCCATTTGAGTTTTTAAGTTCAAAATCCAGGCCTACCTCCTCCCCATCAGCCTGCCTGTCCATCTCCAAAAATACCCTGTTTTAATAATTATGCACTCTTCATTTGCTTTGGAAAAGCAAATAGTTAAGTTGCCATATGCTGCTATCCTTTCATCGATTTGTGCTTCTACACCTATGTTCCCTAACCATCATACACTCATACTGTTTTCACTTTGCCAAGTTATCGAACAACCTGGCCCCAAAATTATGAATTATAAAAGGATAGCAGCATAAGGGAAAAATACACATTTTGAACCCAAAAACCCATTTGAGTTTTTAAGTTCAAAATACAGGCCTACCTCCTCCCCTACAGCCTGCCTGTCCATCTCCAAAAATACCCTTTTTAATAATTATACGCTCCTCCTTTGCATTGAAAAAAAGCAAACAGTAAAGTTGCCAGATGCAACCTTCCTTTCATCCATTTGTCCTTCTGCATCTATTTTCCCAAACCATGCACTCATACTGTTATTATGTCGCCAAGTAATTAGACTACCTGGCCCAAAAATTATGGATTATAAAAGGATAGCAGCATAAGGGAAAAATACACATTTTGAACCCAAAAACTCATTTGAGTTTTTAAGTTCAAAATACAGGCCTACCTCCTCCCCTACAGCCTGCCTGTCCATCTCCAAAAATACCCTTTTTAATAATTATACGCTCCTCCTTTGCATTGAAAAAAAGCAAACAGTAAAGTTGCCAGATGCAACCTTCCTTTCATCCATTTGTCCTTCTGCATCTATTTTCCCAAACCATGCACTCATACTGTTATTATGTCGCCAAGTAATTAGACTACCTGGCCCAAAAATTATGGATTATAAAAGGATAGCAGCATTAGTGAAAAATACACATTTTGAAGCCAAAAATACATTTGAGTTTTTAAGTTCAAAATACAGGGGGAGAGAAGCAGCGCCGGCAATGGGGCAACGGCACCGATAGCCAGGGGGGGATAAGGGGCAGCGGCACCCATTGCCGGTGCCGCTGCCCCGTTGCCTCATCCATCCCTAGTTGTATAATTACCCTGTTGCCGGGGTCAGGTCCGTGCTGCTTCAGGCCTCCGGTGGGGGGACACGGGGCAGTGGCGCCAGCAATGGGTGCCGCTGCCTCTTCTTTCCCCCTGTCTGTCGACGACGCTGCCCCATTGCCGGCGCCGTTTCTCTACCCCTGGCTATCGGCGCCGGCAATGGGGCAGCGGCACTGATAGCCAGGGGGAGAGAAGGGGCAGCAGCACCGATAGCAGGGGTAACCATCATACACTCATACTGTTTTCACTTTGCTAAGTTATCGGACAACCTGACCCAAAAATATGGATTATAAAAGGATAGCAGCATAAGGGAAAAATACACATTTTGAACCCAAAAACCCATTTGAGTTTTTAAGTTCAAAATCCAGGCCTACCTCCTCCCCATCAGCCTGCCTGTCCATCTCCAAAAATACCCTGTTTTAATAATTATGCACTCTTCATTTGCTTTGGAAAAGCAAATAGTTAAGTTGCCATATGCTGCTATCCTTTCATCGATTTGTGCTTCTACACCTATGTTCCCTAACCATCATACACTCATACTGTTTTCACTTTGCCAAGTTATCGAACAACCTGGCCCCAAAATTATGAATTATAAAAGGATAGCAGCATAAGGGAAAAATACACATTTTGAACCCAAAAACCCATTTGAGTTTTTAAGTTCAAAATACAGGCCTACCTCCTCCCCTACAGCCTGCCTGTCCATCTCCAAAAATACCCTTTTTAATAATTATACGCTCCTCCTTTGCATTGAAAAAAAGCAAACAGTAAAGTTGCCAGATGCAACCTTCCTTTCATCCATTTGTCCTTCTGCATCTATTTTCCCAAACCATGCACTCATACTGTTATTATGTCGCCAAGTAATTAGACTACCTGGCCCAAAAATTATGGATTATAAAAGGATAGCAGCATAAGGGAAAAATACACATTTTGAACCCAAAAACTCATTTGAGTTTTTAAGTTCAAAATACAGGCCTACCTCCTCCCCTACAGCCTGCCTGTCCATCTCCAAAAATACCCTTTTTAATAATTATACGCTCCTCCTTTGCATTGAAAAAAAGCAAACAGTAAAGTTGCCAGATGCAACCTTCCTTTCATCCATTTGTCCTTCTGCATCTATTTTCCCAAACCATGCACTCATACTGTTATTATGTCGCCAAGTAATTAGACTACCTGGCCCAAAAATTATGGATTATAAAAGGATAGCAGCATAAGGGAAAAATACACATTTTGAACCCAAAAACTCATTTGAGTTTTTAAGTTCAAAATACAGGCCTACCTCCTCCCCTACAGCCTGCCTGTCCATCTCCAAAAATACCCTTTTTAATAATTATACGCTCCTCCTTTGCATTGAAAAAAAGCAAACAGTAAAGTTGCCAGATGCGGCCATCCTTTCATCCATTTGTCCTTCTGCATCTATTTTCCCAAACCATGCACTCATACTGTTATTATGTCGCCAAGTAATTAGACTACCTGGCCCAAAAATTATGGATTATAAAAGGATAGCAGCATAAGGGAAAATACACATTTTGAACCCAAAAACCCATTTGAGTTTTTAAGTTCAAAATACAGGCCTACCTCCTCCCCTACAGCCTGCCTGTCCATCTCCAAAAATACCCTTTTTACTAATTATACGCTCCTCCTTTGCATTGAAAAAAAGCAAACAATAAAGTTGCCAGATGCGGCCATCCTTTCATCCATTTGTCCTTCTGCATCTATTTTCCCAAACCATGCACTCATACTGTTATTATGTCGCCAAGTAATTAGACTACCTGGCCCCAAAATTATGGATTATAAAAGGATAGCAGCATAAGGGAAAAATACACATTTTGAACCCAAAAACCCATTTGAGTTTTTAAGTTCAAAATACAGGCCTACCTCCTCCCCTACAGCCTGCCTGTCCATCTCCAAAAATACAGTTTTTAATAATTATACACTCTTCGTTTGCTTTGGAAAACAAACAGTTAAGTTGCCATATGCTGCTATCCTTTCATCGATTTGTGCTTCTACACCTATGTTCCCAAACCATCATACATACACTCATACTGTTTTCACTTTGCCAAGTTATCGAACAACCTGGCCCCAAAATTATGGATTATAAAAGGATAGCAGCATAAGGGAAAAAATACACATTTTGAACCCAAAAACCCATTTGAGTTTTTAAGTTCAAAATACAGGCCTACCTCCTCCCCTACAGCCTGCCTGTCCATCTCCAAAAATACATTTTTTAATAATTATACGCTCCTCCTTTGCATTGAAAAAAAGCAAACAGTAAAGTTGCCAGATGCGGCCATCCTTTCATCCATTTGTCCTTCTGCATCTATTTTCCCAAACCATTCACTTATACTGTTATTATGTCGCCAAGTAATTAGACTACCTGGCCCAAAAATTTTGGATTATAAAAGGATAGCAGCATAAGGGAAAAATACACATTTTGAACCCAAAAACCCATTTGAGTTTTTAAGTTCAAAATACAGGCCTACCTCCTCCCCTACAGCCTGCCTGTCCATCTCCAAAAATACATTTTTTAATAATTATACGCTCCTCCTTTGCATTGAAAAAAAGCAAACAGTAAAGTTGCCAGATGCGGCCATCCTTTCATCCATTTGTCCTTCTGCATCTATTTTCCCAAACCATGCACTTATACTGTTATTATGTCGCCAAGTAATTAGACTACCTGGCCCAAAAATTATGGATTATAAAAGGATAGCAGCATAAGGGAAAAATACACATTTTGAACCCAAAAACCCATTTGAGTTTTTAAGTTCAAAATACAGGCCTACCTCCTCCCCTACAGCCTGCCTGTCCATCTCCAAAAATACCCTTTTTAATAATTATACGCTCCTCCTTTGCATTGAAAAAAAGCAAGCAATAAAGTTGCCAGATGCGGCCATCCTTTCATCCATTTGTCCTTCTGCATCTATTTTCCCAAACCATGCACTCATACCGTTATTATGTCGCCAAGTAATTAGACTACCTGGCCCAAAAATTATGGATTATAAAAGGATAGCAGCATTAGTGAAAAATACACATTTTGAAGCCAAAATCCCATTTGAATTTTTAAGTTCAAAATACAGGGGGAGAGAAGAGGCGCCGGCAATGGGGCAACGGCACCGATAGCCAGGGGGGGATAAGGGGCAGCGGCACCCATTGCCGGTGCCGCTGCCCCGTTGCCTCCCCATCCCTAGTTGTATAATTACCCTGTTGCCGGGGTCGGGTCCGTGCTGCTTCAGGCCTCCGGTGGGGGGACACGGGGCAGCGGCGCCAGCAATGGGTGCCGCTGCCTCTTCTTTCCCCCTGTCTGTCGACGACGCTGCCCCATTGCCGGCGCCGTTTCTCTACCCCTGGCTATCGGCGCCGGCAATGGGGCAGCGGCACTGATAGCCAGGGGGAGAGAAGGGGCACTCATACTGTTTTCACTTTGCTAAGTTATCGGACAACCTGGCCCCAAAATTATGGATTATAAAAGGATAGCAGCATAAGGGAAAAATACACATTTTGAACCCAAAAACCCATTTGAGTTTTTAAGTTCAAAATACAGGCCTACCTCCACCCCTACAGCCTGCCTGTCCATCTCCAAAAATACCCTTTTTAATAATTATACGCTCCTCCTTTGCATTGAAAAAAAGCAAACAGTAAAGTTGCCAGATGCGGCCATCCTTTCATCCATTTGTCCTTCTGCATCTATTTTCCCAAACCATGCACTCATACTGATATTATGTCGCCAAGTAATTAGACTACCTGGCCCAAAAATTATGGATTATAAAAGGATAGCAGCATAAGGGAAAAATACACATTTTGAACCCAAAAACCCATTTGAGTTTTTAAGTTCAAAATACAGGCCTACCTCCTCCCCTACAGCCTGCCTGTCCATCTCCAAAAATACCCTTTTTAATAATTATACGCTCCTCCTTTGCATTGAAAAAAAGCAAACAATAAAGTTGCCAGATGCGGCCATCCTTTCATCCATTTGTCCTTCTGCATCTATTTTCCCAAACCATGCACTCATACCGTTATTATGTCGCCAAGTAATTAGACTACCTGGCCCAAAAATTATGGATTATAAAAGGATAGCAGCATTAGTGAAAAATACACATTTTGAAGCCAAAAACCCATTTGAGTTTTTAAGTTCAAAATACAGGGGGAGAGAAGAGGCGCCGGCAATGGGGCAACGGCACCGATAGCCAGGGGGGATAAGGGGCAGCGGCACCCATTGCCGGTGCCGCTGCCCCGTTGCCTCCCCCATCCCTAGTTGTATAATTACCCTGTTGCCGGGGTCGGGTCCGTGCTGCTTCAGGCCTCCGGTGGGGGGACACGGGGCAGCGGCGCCAGCAATGGGTGCCGCTGCCTCTTCTTTCCCCCTGTCTGTCGACGACGCTGCCCCATTGCCGGCGCCGTTTCTCTACCCCTGGCTATCGGCGCCGGCAATGGGGCAGCGGCACTGATAGCCAGGGGGAGAGAAGGGGCACTCATACTGTTTTCACTTTGCTGAGTTATCGGACAACCTGGCCCCAAAATTATGGATTATAAAAGGATAGCAGCATAAGGGAAAAATACACATTTTGAAACCAAAAACCCATTTGAGTTTTTAAGTTCAAAATACAGGCCTACCTCCACCCCTACAGCCTGCCTGTCCATCTCCAAAAATACCCTTTTTAATAATTATACGCTCCTCCTTTGCATTGAAAAAAAGCAAACAGTAAAGTTGCCAGATGCGGCCATTCTTTCATCCATTTGTCCTTCTGCATCTATTTTCCCAAACCATGCACTCATACTGTTATTATGTCGCCAAGTAATTAGACTACCTGGCCCCAAAATTATGGATTATAAAAGGATAGCAGCATAAGGGAAAAATACACATTTTGAACCCAAAAACCCATTTGAGTTTTTAAGTTCAAAATACAGGCCTACCTCCTCCCCTACAGCCTGCCTGTCCATCTCCAAAAATACCCTTTTTAATAATTATACGCTCCTCCTTTGCATTGAAAAAAAGCAAACAGTAAAGTTGCCAGATGCGGCCATCCTTTCATCCATTTGTCCTTCTGCATCTATTTTCCCAAACCATGCACTCATACTGTTATTATGTCGCCAAGTAATTAGACTACCTGGCCCAAAAATTATGGATTATAAAAGGATAGCAGCATTAGTGAAAAATACACATTTTGAAGCCAAAAACCCATTTGAGTTTTTAAGTTCAAAATACAGGCCTACCTCCTCCCCTACAGCCTGCCTGTCCATCTCCAAAAATACAGTTTTTAATAATTATACACTCTTCGTTTGCTTTGGAAAACAAACAGTTAAGTTGCCATATGCTGCTATCCTTTCATCGATTTGTGCTTCTACACCTATGTTCCCAAACCATCATACACTCATACTGTTTTCACTTTGCCAAGTTATCGAACAACCTGGCCCCAAAATTATGGATTATAAAAGGATAGCAGCATAAGGGAAAAATGCACATTTTGAACCCAAAAACCCATTTGAGTTTTTAAGTTCAAAATACAGGCCTACCTCCTCCCCTACAGCCTGCCTGTCCATCTCCAAAAATACCCTTTTTAATAATTATACGCTCCTCCTTTGCATTGAAAAAAAGCAAACAGTAAAGTTGCCAGATGCGGCCATCCTTTCATCCATTTGTCCTTCTGCATCTATTTTCCCAAACCATGCACTCATACTGTTATTATGTCGCCAAGTAATTAGACTACCTGGCCCAAAAATTATGGATTATAAAAGGATAGCAGCATTAGTGAAAAATACACATTTTGAAGCCAAAAATCCATTTGAGTTTTTAAGTTCAAAATACAGGGGGAGAGAAGCGGCGCCGGCAATGGGGCAACGGCACCGATAGCCAGGGGGGGATAAGGGGCAGCGGCACCCATTGCCGGTGCCGCTGCCCCGTTGCCTCCCCCATCCCTAGTTGTATAATTACCCTGTTGCCGGGGTCAGGTCCGTGCTGCTTCAGGCCTCTGGTGGGGGGACACGGGGCAGCGGCGCCAGCAATGGGTGCCGCTGCTTCTTCTTTCCCCCTGTCTGTCGACGACGCTGCCCCATTGCCGGCGCCGTTTCTCTACCCCTGGCTATCGGCGCCGGCAATGGGGCAGCGGCACTGATAGCCAGGGGGAGAGAAGGGGCAGCAGCGCCGATAGCAGGGGTAACCATCAAACACTGATACTGTTTTCACTTTGCTAAGTTATCGGACAACCTGGCCCCAAATTTATGGATTATAAAAGGATAGCAGCATAAGGGAAAAAATACACATTTTGAACCCAAAAACCCATTTGAGTTTTTAAGTTCAAAATCCAGGCCTACCTCCTCCCCATCAGCCTGCCTGCCCATCTCCAAAAATACCCTGTTTTAATAATTATGCACTCTTCATTTGCTTTGGAAAAGCAAATAGTTAAGTTGCCATATGCTGCTATCCTTTCATCGATTTGTGCTTCTACACCTATGTTCCCAAACCATCATACACTCATACTGTTTTCACTTTGCCAAGTTATCGGACAACCTGGCCCCAAAATTATGGATTATAAAAGGATAGCAGCATAAGGGAAAAATACACATTTTGAACCCAAAAACCCATTTGAGTTTTTAAGTTCAAAATACAGGCCTACCTCCACCCCTACAGCCTGCCTGTCCATCTCCAAAAATACCCTTTTTAATAATTATACGCTCCTCCTTTGCATTGAAAAAAAGCAAACAGTAAAGTTGCCAGATGCGGCCATCCTTTCATCCATTTGTCCTTCTGCATCTATTTTCCCAAACCATGCACTCATACTGTTATTATGTCGCCAAGTAATTAGACTACCTGGCCCAAAAATTATGGATTATAAAAGGATAGCAGCATAAGGGAAAAATATACATTTTGAACCCAAAAACCCATTTGAGTTTTTAAGTTCAAAATACAGGCCTACCTCCTCCCCTACAGCCTGCCTGTCCATCTCCAAAAATACCCTTTTTAATAATTATACGCTCCTCCTTTGCATTGAAAAAAAGCAAACAATAAAGTTGCCAGATGCGGCCATCCTTTCATCCATTTGTCCTTCTGCATCTATTTTCCCAAACCATGCACTCATACTGTTATTATGTCGCCAAGTAATTAGACTACCTGGCCCAAAAATTATGGATTATAAAAGGATAGCAGCATTAGTGAAAAATACACATTTTGAACCCAAAAACCCATTTGAGTTTTTAAGTTCAAAATACAGGCCTACCTCCTCCCCTACAGCCTGCCTGTCCATCTCCAAAAATACCCTTTTTAATAATTATACGCTCCTCCTTTGCATTGAAAAAAAGCAAACAATAAAGTTGCCAGATGCGGCCATCCTTTCATCCATTTGTCCTTCTGCATCTATTTTCCCAAACCATGCACTCATACTGTTATTATGTCGCCAAGTAATTAGACTACCTGGCCCCAAAATTATGGATTATAAAAGGATAGCAGCATAAGGGAAAAATACACATTTTGAACCCAAAAACCCATTTGAGTTTTTAAGTTCAAAATACAGGCCTACCTCCTCCCCTACAGCCTGCCTGTCCATCTCCAAAAATACAGTTTTTAATAATTATACACTCTTCGTTTGCTTTGGAAAACAAACAGTTAAGTTGCCATATGCTGCTATCCTTTCATCGATTTGTGCTTCTACACCTATGTTCCCAAACCATCATACATACACTCATACTGTTTTCACTTTGCCAAGTTATCGAACAACCTGGCCCCAAAATTATGGATTATAAAAGGATAGCAGCATAAGGGAAAAAATACACATTTTGAACCCAAAAACCCATTTGAGTTTTTAAGTTCAAAATACAGGCCTACCTCCTCCCCTACAGCCTGCCTGTCCATCTCCAAAAATACATTTTTTAATAATTATACGCTCCTCCTTTGCATTGAAAAAAAGCAAACAGTAAAGTTGCCAGATGCGGCCATCCTTTCATCCATTTGTCCTTCTGCATCTATTTTCCCAAACCATTCACTTATACTGTTATTATGTCGCCAAGTAATTAGACTACCTGGCCCAAAAATTATGGATTATAAAAGGATAGCAGCATAAGGGAAAAATACACATTTTGAACCCAAAAACCCATTTGAGTTTTTAAGTTCAAAATACAGGCCTACCTCCTCCCCTACAGCCTGCCTGTCCATCTCCAAAAATACATTTTTTAATAATTATACGCTCCTCCTTTGCATTGAAAAAAAGCAAACAGTAAAGTTGCCAGATGCGGCCATCCTTTCATCCATTTGTCCTTCTGCATCTATTTTCCCAAACCATGCACTTATACTGTTATTATGTCGCCAAGTAATTAGACTACCTGGCCCAAAAATTATGGATTATAAAAGGATAGCAGCATAAGGGAAAAATACACATTTTGAACCCAAAAACCCATTTGAGTTTTTAAGTTCAAAATACAGGCCTACCTCCTCCCCTACAGCCTGCCTGTCCATCTCCAAAAATACCCTTTTTAATAATTATACGCTCCTCCTTTGCATTGAAAAAAAGCAAGCAATAAAGTTGCCAGATGCGGCCATCCTTTCATCCATTTGTCCTTCTGCATCTATTTTCCCAAACCATGCACTCATACCGTTATTATGTCGCCAAGTAATTAGACTACCTGGCCCAAAAATTATGGATTATAAAAGGATAGCAGCATTAGTGAAAAATACACATTTTGAAGCCAAAATCCCATTTGAATTTTTAAGTTCAAAATACAGGGGGAGAGAAGAGGCGCCGGCAATGGGGCAACGGCACCGATAGCCAGGGGGGGATAAGGGGCAGCGGCACCCATTGCCGGTGCCGCTGCCCCGTTGCCTCCCCATCCCTAGTTGTATAATTACCCTGTTGCCGGGGTCGGGTCCGTGCTGCTTCAGGCCTCCGGTGGGGGGACACGGGGCAGCGGCGCCAGCAATGGGTGCCGCTGCCTCTTCTTTCCCCCTGTCTGTCGACGACGCTGCCCCATTGCCGGCGCCGTTTCTCTACCCCTGGCTATCGGCGCCGGCAATGGGGCAGCGGCACTGATAGCCAGGGGGAGAGAAGGGGCACTCATACTGTTTTCACTTTGCTAAGTTATCGGACAACCTGGCCCCAAAATTATGGATTATAAAAGGATAGCAGCATAAGGGAAAAATACACATTTTGAACCCAAAAACCCATTTGAGTTTTTAAGTTCAAAATACAGGCCTACCTCCACCCCTACAGCCTGCCTGTCCATCTCCAAAAATACCCTTTTTAATAATTATACGCTCCTCCTTTGCATTGAAAAAAAGCAAACAGTAAAGTTGCCAGATGCGGCCATCCTTTCATCCATTTGTCCTTCTGCATCTATTTTCCCAAACCATGCACTCATACTGATATTATGTCGCCAAGTAATTAGACTACCTGGCCCAAAAATTATGGATTATAAAAGGATGGCAGCATAAGGGAAAAATACACATTTTGAACCCAAAAACCCATTTGAGTTTTTAAGTTCAAAATACAGGCCTACCTCCTCCCCTACAGCCTGCCTGTCCATCTCCAAAAATACCCTTTTTAATAATTATACGCTCCTCCTTTGCATTGAAAAAAAGCAAACAATAAAGTTGCCAGATGCGGCCATCCTTTCATCCATTTGTCCTTCTGCATCTATTTTCCCAAACCATGCACTCATACTGTTATTATGTCGCCAAGTAATTAGACTACCTGGCCCAAAAATTATGGATTATAAAAGGATAGCAGCATAAGGGAAAAATACACATTTTGAACCCAAAAACCCATTTGAGTTTTTAAGTTCAAAATACAGGCCTACCTCCTCCCCTACAGCCTGCCTGTCCATCTCCAAAAATACCCTTTTTAATAATTATACGCTCCTCCTTTGCATTGAAAAAAAGCAAACAATAAAGTTGCCAGATGCGGCCATCCTTTCATCCATTTGTCCTTCTGCATCTATTTTCCCAAACCATGCACTCATACCGTTATTATGTCGCCAAGTAATTAGACTACCTGGCCCAAAAATTATGGATTATAAAAGGATAGCAGCATTAGTGAAAAATACACATTTTGAAGCCAAAAACCCATTTGAGTTTTTAAGTTCAAAATACAGGGGGAGAGAAGAGGCGCCGGCAATGGGGCAACGGCACCGATAGCCAGGGGGGATAAGGGGCAGCGGCACCCATTGCCGGTGCCGCTGCCCCGTTGCCTCCCCCATCCCTAGTTGTATAATTACCCTGTTGCCGGGGTCGGGTCCGTGCTGCTTCAGGCCTCCGGTGGGGGGACACGGGGCAGCGGCGCCAGCAATGGGTGCCGCTGCCTCTTCTTTCCCCCTGTCTGTCGACGACGCTGCCCCATTGCCGGCGCCGTTTCTCTACCCCTGGCTATCGGCGCCGGCAATGGGGCAGCGGCACTGATAGCCAGGGGGAGAGAAGGGGCACTCATACTGTTTTCACTTTGCTGAGTTATCGGACAACCTGGCCCCAAAATTATGGATTATAAAAGGATAGCAGCATAAGGGAAAAATACACATTTTGAACCCAAAAACCCATTTGAGTTTTTAAGTTCAAAATACAGGCCTACCTCCACCCCTACAGCCTGCCTGTCCATCTCCAAAAATACCCTTTTTAATAATTATACGCTCCTCCTTTGCATTGAAAAAAAGCAAACAGTAAAGTTGCCAGATGCGGCCATTCTTTCATCCATTTGTCCTTCTGCATCTATTTTCCCAAACCATGCACTCATACTGTTATTATGTCGCCAAGTAATTAGACTACCTGGCCCCAAAATTATGGATTATAAAAGGATAGCAGCATAAGGGAAAAATACACATTTTGAACCCAAAAACCCATTTGAGTTTTTAAGTTCAAAATACAGGCCTACCTCCTCCCCTACAGCCTGCCTGTCCATCTCCAAAAATACCCTTTTTAATAATTATACGCTCCTCCTTTGCATTGAAAAAAAGCAAACAGTAAAGTTGCCAGATGCGGCCATCCTTTCATCCATTTGTCCTTCTGCATCTATTTTCCCAAACCATGCACTCATACTGTTATTATGTCGCCAAGTAATTAGACTACCTGGCCCAAAAATTATGGATTATAAAAGGATAGCAGCATTAGTGAAAAATACACATTTTGAAGCCAAAAACCCATTTGAGTTTTTAAGTTCAAAATACAGGCCTACCTCCTCCCCTACAGCCTGCCTGTCCATCTCCAAAATTACAGTTTTTAATAATTATACACTCTTCGTTTGCTTTGGAAAACAAACAGTTAAGTTGCCATATGCTGCTATCCTTTCATCGATTTGTGCTTCTACACCTATGTTCCCAAACCATCATACACTCATACTGTTTTCACTTTGCCAAGTTATCGAACAACCTGGCCCCAAAATTATGGATTATAAAAGGATAGCAGCATAAGGGAAAAATGCACATTTTGAACCCAAAAACCCATTTGAGTTTTTAAGTTCAAAATACAGGCCTACCTCCTCCCCTACAGCCTGCCTGTCCATCTCCAAAAATACCCTTTTTAATAATTATACGCTCCTCCTTTGCATTGAAAAAAAGCAAACAGTAAAGTTGCCAGATGCGGCCATCCTTTCATCCATTTGTCCTTCTGCATCTATTTTCCCAAACCATGCACTCATACTGTTATTATGTCGCCAAGTAATTAGACTACCTGGCCCAAAAATTATGGATTATAAAAGGATAGCAGCATTAGTGAAAAATACACATTTTGAAGCCAAAAATCCATTTGAGTTTTTAAGTTCAAAATACAGGGGGAGAGAAGCGGCGCCGGCAATGGGGCAACGGCACCGATAGCCAGGGGGGGATAAGGGGCAGCGGCACCCATTGCCGGTGCCGCTGCCCCGTTGCCTCCCCCATCCCTAGTTGTATAATTACCCTGTTGCCGGGGTCAGGTCCGTGCTGCTTCAGGCCTCTGGTGGGGGGACACGGGGCAGCGGCGCCAGCAATGGGTGCCGCTGCTTCTTCTTTCCCCCTGTCTGTCGACGACGCTGCCCCATTGCCGGCGCCGTTTCTCTACCCCTGGCTATCGGCGCCGGCAATGGGGCAGCGGCACTGATAGCCAGGGGGAGAGAAGGGGCAGCAGCGCCGATAGCAGGGGTAACCATCAAACACTGATACTGTTTTCACTTTGCTAAGTTATCGGACAACCTGGCCCCAAATTTATGGATTATAAAAGGATAGCAGCATAAGGGAAAAAATACACATTTTGAAAACAAAAACCCATTTGAGTTTTTAAGTTCAAAATCCAGGCCTACCTCCTCCCCATCAGCCTGCCTGTCCATCTCCAAAAATACCCTGTTTTAATAATTATGCACTCTTCATTTGCTTTGGAAAAGCAAATAGTTAAGTTGCCATATGCTGCTATCCTTTCATCGATTTGTGCTTCTACACCTATGTTCCCAAACCATCATACACTCATACTGTTTTCACTTTGCCAAGTTATCGGACAACCTGGCCCCAAAATTATGGATTTTAAAGGATAGCAGCATAAGGGAAAAATACACATTTTGAACCCAAAAACCCATTTGAGTTTTTAAGTTCAAAATACAGGCCTACCTCCACCCCTACAGCCTGCCTGTCCATCTCCAAAAATACCCTTTTTAATAATTATACGCTCCTCCTTTGCATTGAAAAAAAGCAAACTGTAAAGTTGCCAGATGCGGCCATCCTTTCATCCATTTGTCCTTCTGCATCTATTTTCCCAAACCATGCACTCATACTGTTATTATGTCGCCAAGTAATTAGACTACCTGGCCCAAAAATTATGGATTATAAAAGGATAGCAGCATAAGGGAAAAATATACATTTTGAACCCAAAAACCCATTTGAGTTTTTAAGTTCAAAATACAGGCCTACCTCCTCCCCTACAGCCTGCCTGTCCATCTCCAAAAATACCCTTTTTAATAATTATACGCTCCTCCTTTGCATTGAAAAAAAGCAAACAATAAAGTTGCCAGATGCGGCCATCCTTTCATCCATTTGTCCTTCTGCATCTATTTTCCCAAACCATGCACTCATACTGTTATTATGTCGCCAAGTAATTAGACTACCTGGCCCAAAAATTATGGATTATAAAAGGATAGCAGCATTAGTGAAAAATACACATTTTGAACCCAAAAACCCATTTGAGTTTTTAAGTTCAAAATACAGGCCTACCTCCTCCCCTACAGCCTGCCTGTCCATCTCCAAAAATACCCTTTTTAATAATTATACGCTCCTCCTTTGCATTGAAAAAAAGCAAACAATAAAGTTGCCAGATGCGGCCATCCTTTCATCCATTTGTCCTTCTGCATCTATTTTCCCAAACCATGCACTCATACTGTTATTATGTCGCCAAGTAATTAGACTACCTGGCCCAAAAATTATGGATTATAAAAGGATAGCAGCATTAGTGAAAAATACACATTTTGAACCCAAAAACCCATTTGAGTTTTTAAGTTCAAAATACAGGCCTACCTCCTCCCCTACAGCCTGCCTGTCCATCTCCAAAAATAAAGTTTTTAATAATTATACACTCTTCGTTTGCTTTGGAAAACAAACAGTTAAGTTGCCATATGCTGCTATCCTTTCATCGATTTGTGCTTCTACACCTATGTTCCCAAACCATCATACACTCATACTGTTTTCAATTTGCCAAGTTATCGGACAACCTGGCCCCAAAATTATGGATTATAAAAGGATAGCAGCATAAGGGAAAAAATACACATTTTGAACCCAAAAACCCATTTGAGTTTTTAAGTTCAAAATCCAGGCCTACCTCCTCCCCATCAGCCTGCCTGTCCATCTCCAAAAATACCCTGTTTTAATAATTATGCACTCTTCATTTGCTTTGGAAAAGCAAATAGTTAAGTTGCCATATGCTGCTATCCTTTCATCGATTTGTGCTTCTACACCTATGTTCCCAAACCATCATACACTCATACTGTTTTCACTTTGCCAAGTTATCGGACAACCTGGCCCTAAAATTATGGATTATAAAAGGATAGCAGCATGAGGGAAAAATACACATTTTGAACCCAAAAACCCATTTGAGTTTTTAAGTTCAAAATACAGGCCTACCTCCTCCCCTACAGCCTGCCTGTCCATCTCCAAAAATACCCTTTTTAATAATTATAAGCTCCTCCATTGCATTGAAAAAAATCAAACAGTACACTTGCCATATGCGGCCATCCTTTCATCGAATTGTGCTTCAACACCTATGTTCCAAAACCATCATACACTCATACTGTTCTCACTTTAACAAGTTATCGGAGTACCTAGCCCCAAAATTATGGATTTTAAAAGGATAGCAGCATAAGGGAAAAATACACATTTTGAACCCAAAAAACATTTAAAAATACAGGCCTACGTCCTCACCTTCAGCCTGCCTGTCCATCTCCAAATATACCCTTTTTAACCCCTTAAGGACTCAGCCCATTTTGGCCTTAAGGACTCAGACAATTTAATTTTTACGTTTTCATTTTTTCCTCCTCGCCTTCTAAAAATCATAACTCTTTTATATTTTCATCCACAGACTAGTATGAGGGCTTGTTTTTTGCGCGACCAGTAGTCCTTTGTAATGACATCACTCATTATATCATAAAATGTATGGCGCAACCAAAAAACACTATTTTTGTGGGGAAATTAAAACGAAAAACGCAATTTTGCTAATTTTGGAAGGTTTCGTTTTCACGCCGTACAATTTATGGTAAAAATGACGTGTGTTCTTTATTCTGAGGGTCAATACGATTAAAATGATACCCATTATTATATACTTTCATATTATTGTTGCGCTTAAAAAAAATCACAAACTTTTTAACCAAATTAGTACGTTTATAATCCCTTTATTTTGATGACCTATAACTTTTTTATTTTTCCGTATAAGCGGCGGTATGGGGGCTCATTTTTTGCGCCATGATCTGTACTTTTTTTTGATACCACATTTGCATATAAAAAACTTTTAATAAATTTTTTATAATTTTTTTTTTAATAAAATGTATTAAAAAAGTTGGAATTTTGGACTTTTTTAATTTTTTTTCGTTCACGCCGTTCACCGTACGGGATCATTAACATTTTATTTTAATAGTTCGGACATTTACGCACGCGGCGATACCAAATATGTCTATAAAAAATGTTTTTTACGCTTTTTGGGGGTAAAATAGGAAAAAACGGACGTTTTACTTTTTTATTGGGGGAGGGGATTTTTCACTTTTTTTTTACTTTTACTTTTACATTTTTTTACATTTTTTTTTACACTTGAATAGTCCCCATAGGGGACTATTCATAGCAATACCATGATTGCTAATACTGATCTGTTCTATGTATAGGACATAGAACAGATCAGTATTATGGGTCATCTCCTGCTCTGGTCTGCTCGATCACAGACCAGAGCAGGAGACGCCGGGAGCCGCACGGAGGAAGGTGAGGGGACCTCCGTGCGGCGTTATGAATGATCGGATCCCCGCAGCAGCGCTGCGGGCGATCCGATCGTTCATTTTAATCGCGAACTGCCGCAGATGCCGGGATCTGTATTGATCCCGGCACCTGAGGGGTTAATGGCGGACGCCCGCGAGATCGCGGGCGTCGGCCATTGCCGGCGGGTCCCTGGCTGCGATCAGCAGCCGGGATCAGCCGCGCATGACACGGGCATCGCTCCGATGCCCGCGGTTATGCTTAGGACGTAAATGTACGTCCAGGTGCGTTAAGTACCACCTCACCAGGACGTACATTTACGTCCTGCGTCCTTAAGGGGTTAATAATTTTACGCTCCTCCTTTGCATTGAAAAATAGCAAACAGTAAAGTTGCCATATGCAGCCATCCTTTCATCCATTTGTCCTTCTGCACCTATTTTCCAAAACCATGCACTCATACTGTTATCATGTCGCCAAGTTATTAGACTACCTGGCCCAAAAATTATGGATTATAAAAGGGTAGCAGCATAAGGGAAAATTACCGTATTTATCGGGGTGTACCACGCACCGGCCTATAACACGCACCCTCATTTTACAAAGGATATGTGGGTAAAAAATTTTTTTTACCCAAATATCCTTCATAAAATGAGGATGCGTGTGTGTGCATGTGTATACCCCGATACACTGCTTCTCACCCCACAGAGCCCCCAGGAAAGGCAGGGGAAGAGAGGCCGTCGCTGCCTTCTTCTCTCCCCCTGCCTTTCCTGGGGTCTAGGGCCCTGCTACCGCCGCTTCTCTCCCCCTGCTATCGGCGCCGCTGCCCCTTCTCTCCCCCTGGCTATCGGTGCTGCTGTCCCATTGCCAGCACCGATTGCCAGGGGGAGAGAAGCGGCGCCGGCAATGGGGCAGCGACATCGATAGCCAGGAGGAGATAAGGGGCAGCGGCACCCATTGCCGGCGCCGCTGCCCCGTTGCCTACCCCATCCCTAGTTGTATAATTATCTGTTGCCGGGGTCGGGAACGCGCTGCTTCAGGCCTCCGGTGTGCGTCCCCTGCATCATTGCTATGCGTTGCGAGACGCAATGACGAGTGACTACTCTCGTCATTGCGCCGCGCCATGCAAAGCATAGCAACGACGCAGGGAATGCACACCGGAGGCCTGAAGCAGTGCTGACCCGACCCCAGCAACAGGTAATTATAAAACCGGGGATGGTGGAGGCAACGGGGCAGCGGCACCGGCAATGGGTGCCGCTGCCACTTCTTTCCCCCTGTCAGTCGACGCCGCTGCCCCATTGCCGGCGTCGTTTCTCTCCCCCTGGCTATCGGCGCCGGCAATGGGGCAGCGTCTCTGATAGCCAGGGGGAGAGAAGGGACAGCAGCGCCAATAGCAGGGGTAACCATCATACAATCATACTGTTTTCACTTTGCCAAGTTATCGGACAACCTGGCCCCAAAATTATGGATTATAAAAGGATAGCAGCATAAGGGAAAAATACACATTTTGAACCCAAAAACCCATTTGAGTTTTTAAGTTCAAAATACAGGCCTACCTCCTCCCCATCAGCCTGCCTGTCCATCTCCAAAAATACCCTTTTTTTAATAATTATGCACTCTTCATTTGCTTTGGAAAAACAAACAAACAGTTAAGTTGCCATATGCTGCTATCCTTTCATCGATTTGTGCTTCTACACCTATGTTCCCAAACCATCATACACTCATTTTGTTTTCACTTTGCCAAGTTATCGGACAACCTGGCCCCAAAATTATGGATTATAAAAGGATAGCAGCATAAGGGAAAAATACACATTTTGAACCCAAAAACCCATTTGAGTTTTTAAGTTCAAAATACAGGCCTACCTCCTCCCCTACAGCCTGCCTGTCCATCTCCAAAAATACCCTTTTTAATAATTATAAGCTCCTCCTCAGCATTGAAAAAAAGCAAACAGTAAAGTTGCCAGATGCGGCCATCCTTTCATCCATTTGTCCTTCTGCATCTATTTTCCCAAACCATGCACTCATACTGTTATTATGTCGCCAAGTAATTAGACTACCTGGCCCAAAAATTATGGATTATAAAAGGATAGCAGCATTAGTGAAAAATACACATTTTGAACCCAAAAACCCATTTGAGTTTTTAAGTTCAAAATACAGGCCTACCTCCTCCCCTACAGCCTGCCTGTCCATCTCCAAAAATACAGTTTTTAATAATTATACACTCTTCGTTTGCTTTGGAAAACAAACAGTTAAGTTGCCATATGTTGCTATTCTTTCATCGATTTGTGCTTCTACACCTATGTTCCCAAACCATCATACACTCATACTGTTTTCACTTTGCCAAGTTATCGAACAATCTGGCCCCAAAATTATGGATTATAAAAGGATAGCAGCATAAGGGAAAAATACACATTTTGAACCCAAAAACCCATTTGAGTTTTTAAGTTCAAAATACAGGCCTACCTCCTCCCCTACAGCCTGCCTGTCCATCTCCAAAAATACCCTTTTTAATAATTATACGCTCCTCCTTTGCATTGAAAAAAAGCAAACAGTAAAGTTGCCAGATGCGGCCATCCTTTCATCCATTTGTCCTTCTGCATCTATTTTCCCAAACCATGCACTCATACTGTTATTATGTCGCCAAGTAATTAGACTACCTGGCCCAAAAATTATGGATTATAAAAGGATAGCAGCATTAGTGAAAAATACAGATTTTGAACCCAAAAACCCATTTGAGTTTTTAAGTTCAAAATACAGGCCTACCTCCTCCCCTACAGCCTGCCTGTCCATCTCCAAAAATACCCTTTTTATTAATGATACGCTCCTCCTTTGCATTGAAAAAAAGCAAACAGTAAAGTTGCCAGATGCGGCCATCCTTTCATCCATTTGTCCTTCTGCATCTATTTTCCCAAACCATGCACTCATACTGTTATTATGTCGCCAAGTAATTAGACTACCTGGCCCAAAAATTATGGATTATAAAAGGATAGCAGCAGTAGTGAAAAATACACATTTTGAACCCAAAAACCTGTTTGAGTTTTTAAGTTCAAAATACAGGCCTACCTCCTCCCCTACAGCCTGCCTGTCCATCTTCAAAAATACCCTTTTTAATAATTATACGCTCCTCCTTTGCATTGAAAAAAAGCAAACAGTAAAGTTGCCAGATGCGGCCATCCTTTCATCCATTTGTCCTTCTGCATCTATGTTCCCAAACCATGCACTCATACTGTTATTATGTCGCCAAGTAATTAGACTACCTGGCCCAAAAATTATGGATTATAAAAGGATAGCAGCATAAGGGAAAAATACACATTTTGAACCCAAAAACCCATTTGAGTTTTTAAGTTCAAAATACAGGCCTACCTCCTCCCCTACAGCCTGCCTGTCCATCTCCAAAAATACCCTTTTTAATAATTATACGCTCCTCCTTTGCATTGAAAAAAAGCAAACAGTAAAGTTGCCAGATGCGGCCATCCTTTCATCCATTTGTCCTTCTGCATCTATTTTCCCAAACCATGCACTCATACTGTTATTATGTCGCCAAGTAATTAGACTACCTGGCCCAAAAATTATGGATTATAAAAGGATAGCAGCATTAGTGAAAAATACACATTTTGAACCCAAAAACCCATTTGAGTTTTTAAGTTCAAAATACAGGCCTACCTCCTCCCCTACAGCCTGCCTGTCCATCTCCAAAAATACAGTTTTTAATAATTATACACTCTTCGTTTGCTTTGGAAAACAAACAGTTAAGTTGCCATATGTTGCTATTCTTTCATCGATTTGTGCTTCTACACCTATGTTCCCAAACCATCATACACTCATACTGTTTTCACTTTGCCAAGTTATCGAACAATCTGGCCCCAAAATTATGGATTATAAAAGGATAGCAGCATAAGGGAAAAATACACATTTTGAACCCAAAAACCCATTTGAGTTTTTAAGTTCAAAATACAGGCCTACCTCCTCCCCTACAGCCTGCCTGTCCATCTCCAAAAATACCCTTTTTAATAATTATACGCTCCTCCTTTGCATTGAAAAAAAGCAAACAGTAAAGTTGCCAGATGCGGCCATCCTTTCATCCATTTGTCCTTCTGCATTTATTTTCCCAAACCATGCACTCATACTGTTATTATGTCGCCAAGTAATTAGACTACCTGGCCCCAAAATGATGGATTATAAAAGGATAGCAGCATAAGGGAAAAATACACATTTTGAACCCAAAAACCCATTTGAGTTTTTAAGTTCAAAATACAGGCCTACCTCCTCCCCTACAGCCTGCCTGTCCATCTCCAAAAATACCCTTTTTAATAATTATACGCTCCTCCTTTGCATTGAAAAAAAGCAAACAGTAAAGTTGCCAGATGCGGCCATCCTTTCATCCATTTGTCCTTCTGCATCTATTTTCCCAAACCATGCACTCATACTGTTATTATGTCGCCAAGTAATTAGACTACCTGGCCCAAAAATTATGGATTATAAAAGGATAGCAGCATTAGTGAAAAATACAGATTTTGAACCCAAAAACCCATTTGAGTTTTTAAGTTCAAAATACAGGCCTACCTCCTCCCCTACAGCCTGCCTGTCCATCTCCAAAAATACCCTTTTTATTAATGATACGCTCCTCCTTTGCATTGAAAAAAAGCAAACAGTAAAGTTGCCAGATGCGGCCATCCTTTCATCCATTTGTCCTTCTGCATCTATTTTCCCAAACCATGCACTCATACTGTTATTATGTCGCCAAGTAATTAGACTACCTGGCCCAAAAATTATGGATTATAAAAGGATAGCAGCAGTAGTGAAAAATACACATTTTGAACCCAAAAACCTGTTTGAGTTTTTAAGTTCAAAATACAGGCCTACCTCCTCCCCTACAGCCTGCCTGTCCATCTTCAAAAATACCCTTTTTAATAATTATACGCTCCTCCTTTGCATTGAAAAAAAGCAAACAGTAAAGTTGCCAGATGCGGCCATCCTTTCATCCATTTGTCCTTCTGCATCTATGTTCCCAAACCATGCACTCATACTGTTATTATGTCGCCAAGTAATTAGACTACCTGGCCCAAAAATTATGGATTATAAAAGGATAGCAGCATAAGGGAAAAATACACATTTTGAACCCAAAAACCCATTTGAGTTTTTAAGTTCAAAATACAGGCCTACCTCCTCCCCTACAGCCTGCCTGTCCATCTCCAAAAATACCCTTTTTAATAATTATACGCTCCTCCTTTGCATTGAAAAAAAGCAAACAGTAAAGTTGCCAGATGCGGCCATCCTTTCATCCATTTGTCCTTCTGCATCTATTTTCCCAAACCATGCACTCATACTGTTATTATGTCGCCAAGTAATTAGACTACCTGGCCCAAAAATTATGGATTATAAAAGGATAGCAGCATTAGTGAAAAATACACATTTTGAACCCAAAAACCCATTTGAGTTTTTAAGTTCAAAATACAGGCCTACCTCCTCCCCTACAGCCTGCCTGTCCATCTCCAAAAATACCCTTTTTAATAATTATACGCTCCTCCTTTGCATTGAAAAAAAGCAAACAGTAAAGTTGCCAGATGCGGCCATCCTTTCATCCATTTGTCCTTCTGCATCTATTTTCCCAAACCATGCACTCATACTGTTATTATGTCGCCAAGTAATTAGACTACCTGGCCCAAAAATTATGGATTATAAAAGGATAGCAGCAGTAGTGAAAAATACACATTTTGAACCCAAAAACCTGTTTGAGTTTTTAAGTTCAAAATACAGGCCTACCTCCTCCCCTACAGCCTGCCTGTCCATCTCCAAAAATACCCTTTTTAATAATTATACGCTCCTCCTTTGCATTGAAAAAAAGCAAACAGTAAAGTTGCCAGATGCGGCCATCCTTTCATCCATTTGTCCTTCTGCATCTATGTTCCCAAACCATGCACTCATACTGTTATTATGTCGCCAAGTAATTAGACTACCTGGCCCAAAAATTATGGATTATAAAAGGATAGCAGCATAAGGGAAAAATACACATTTTGAACCCAAAAACCCATTTGAGTTTTTAAGTTCAAAATACAGGCCTACCTCCTCCCCTACAGCCTGCCTGTCCATCTCCAAAAATACCCTTTTTAATAATTATACGCTCCTCCTTTGCATTGAAAAAAAGCAAACAGTAAAGTTGCCAGATGCGGCCATCCTTTCATCCATTTGTCCTTCTGCATCTATTTTCCCAAACCATGCACTCATACTGTTATTATGTCGCCAAGTAATTAGACTACCTGGCCCAAAAATTATGGATTATAAAAGGATAGCAGCAGTAGTGAAAAATACACATTTTGAACCCAAAAACCTGTTTGAGTTTTTAAGTTCAAAATACAGGCCTACCTCCTCCCCTACAGCCTGCCTGTCCATCTCCAAAAATACCATTTTTAATAATTATACGCTCCTCCTTTGCATTGAAAAAAAGCAAACAGTAAAGTTGCCAGATGCGGCCATCCTTTCATCCATTTGTCCTTCTGCATCTATGTTCCCAAACCATGCACTCATACTGTTATTATGTCGCCAAGTAATTAGACTACCTGGCCCAAAAATTATGGATTATAAAAGGATAGCAGCATAAGGGAAAAATACACATTTTGAACCCAAAAACCCATTTGAGTTTTTAAGTTCAAAATACAGGCCTACCTCCTCCCCTACAGCCTGCCTGTCCATCTCCAAAAATACCCTTTTTAATAATTATACGCTCCTCCTTTGCATTGAAAAAAAGCAAACAGTAAAGTTGCCAGATGCGGCCATCCTTTCATCCATTTGTCCTTCTGCATCTATTTTCCCAAACCATGCACTCATACTGTTATTATGTCGCCAAGTAATTAGACTACCTGGCCCAAAAATTATGGATTATAAAAGGATAGCAGCATTAGTGAAAAATACACATTTTGAACCCAAAAACCCATTTGAGTTTTTAAGTTCAAAATACAGGCCTACCTCCTCCCCTACAGCCTGCCTGTCCATCTCCAAAAATACCCTTTTTAATAATTATACGCTCCTCCTTTGCATTGAAAAAAAGCAAACAGTAAAGTTGCCAGATGCGGCCATCCTTTCATCCATTTGTCCTTCTGCATCTATTTTCCCAAACCATGCACTCATACTGTTATTATGTCGCCAAGTAATTAGACTACCTGGCCCAAAAATTATGGATTATAAAAGGATAGCAGCATTAGTGAAAAATACACATTTTGAACCCAAAAACCTGTTTGAGTTTTTAAGTTCAAAATACAGGCCTACCTCCTCCCCTACAGCCTGCCTGTCCATCTCCAAAAATACCCTTTTTAATAATTATACGCTCCTCCTTTGCATTGAAAAAAAGCAAACAGTAAAGTTGCCAGATGCGGCCATCCTTTCATCCATTTGTCCTTCTGCATCTATGTTCCCAAACCATGCACTCATACTGTTATTATGTCGCCAAGTAATTAGACTACCTGGCCCAAAAATTATGGATTATAAAAGGATAGCAGCATAAGGGAAAAATACACATTTTGAACCCAAAAACCCATTTGAGTTTTTAAGTTCAAAATACAGGCCTACCTCCTCCCCTACAGCCTGCCTGTCCATCTCCAAAAATACCCTTTTTAATAATTATACGCTCCTCCTTTGCATTGAAAAAAAGCAAACAGTAAAGTTGCCAGATGCGGCCATCCTTTCATCCATTTGTCCTTCTGCATCTATTTTCCCAAACCATGCACTCATACTGTTATTATGTCGCCAAGTAATTAGACTACCTGGCCCAAAAATTATGGATTATAAAAGGATAGCAGCATTAGTGAAAAATACACATTTTGAACCCAAAAACCCATTTGAGTTTTTAAGTTCAAAATACAGGCCTACCTCCTCCCCTACAGCCTGCCTGTCCATCTCCAAAAATACCCTTTTTAATAATTATACGCTCCTCCTTTGCATTGAAAAAAAGCAAACAGTAAAGTTGCCAGATGCGGCCATCCTTTCATCCATTTGTCCTTCTGCATCTATTTTCCCAAACCATGCAATCATACTGTTATTATGTCGCCAAGTAATTAGACTACCTGGCCCAAAAATTATGGATTATAAAAGGATAGCAGCATTAGTGAAAAATACACATTTTGAAGCCAAAAACCCATTTGAGTTTTTAAGTTCAAAATACAGGCCTACCTCCTCCCCTACAGCCTGCCTGTCAATATCCAAAAATACCCTTTTTAATAATTATACGCTCCTCCTTTGCATTGAAAAAAAGCAAACAGTAAAGTTGCCAGATGCGGCCATCCTTTCATCCATTTGTCCTTCTGCATCTATTTTCCCAAACCATGCATTCATACTGTTATTATGTCGCCAAGTAATTAGACTACCTGGCCCCAAAATTATGGATTATAAAAGGATAGCAGCATTAGTGAAAAATACACATTTTGAACCCAAAAACCCATTTGAGTTTTTAAGTTCAAAATACAGGCCTACCTCCTCCCCTACAGCCTGCCTGTCAATCTCCAAAAATACCCTTTTTAATAATTATACGCTCCTCCTTTGCATTGAAAAAAAGCAAACAGTAAAGTTGCCAGATGCGGCCATCCTTTCATCCATTTGTCCTTCTGCATCTATTTTCCCAAACCATGCACTCATACTGTTATTATGTCGCCAAGTAATTAGACTACCTGGCCCAAAAATTATGGATTATAAAAGGATAGCAGCATTAGTGAAAAATACACATTTTGAAGCCAAAAATCCATTTGAGTTTTTAAGTTCAAAATACAGGGGGAGAGAAGCAGCGCCGGCAATGGGGCAACGGCACCGATAGCCAGGGGGGGATAAGGGGCAGCGGCACCCATTGCCGGTGCCGCTGCCCCGTTGCCTCATCCATCCCTAGTTGTATAATTACCCTGTTGCCGGGGTCAGGTCCGTGCTGCTTCAGGCCTCCGGTGGGGGGACACGGGGCAGCGGCGCCAGCAATGGGTGCCGCTGCCTCTTCTTTCCCCCTGTCTGTCGACGACGCTGCCCCATTGCCGGCGCCGTTTCTCTACCCCTGGCTATCGGCGCCGGCAATGGGGCAGCGGCACTGATAGCCAGGGGGAGAGAAGGGGCAGCAGCACCGATAGCAGGGGTAACCATCATACACTCATACTGTTTTCACTTTGCTAAGTTATCGGACAACCTGACCCAAAATTATGGATTATAAAAGGATAGCAGCATAAGGGAAAAATACACATTTTGAACCCAAAAACCCATTTGAGTTTTTAAGTTCAAAATCCAGGCCTACCTCCTCCCCATCAGCCTGCCTGTCCATCTCCAAAAATACCCTGTTTTAATAATTATGCACTCTTCATTTGCTTTGGAAAAGCAAATAGTTAAGTTGCCATATGCTGCTATCCTTTCATCGATTTGTGCTTCTACACCTATGTTCCCTAACCATCATACACTCATACTGTTTTCACTTTGCCAAGTTATCGAACAACCTGGCCCCAAAATTATGGATTATAAAAGGATAGCAGCATAAGGGAAAAATACACATTTTGAACCCAAAAACCCATTTGAGTTTTTAAGTTCAAAATACAGGCCTACCTCCTCCCCTACAGCCTGCCTGTCCATCTCCAAAAATACCCTTTTTAATAATTATACGCTCCTCCTTTGCATTGAAAAAAAGCAAACAGTAAAGTTGCCAGATGCAACCTTCCTTTCATCCATTTGTCCTTCTGCATCTATTTTCCCAAACCATGCACTCATACTGTTATTATGTCGCCAAGTAATTAGACTACCTGGCCCAAAAATTATGGATTATAAAAGGATAGCAGCATAAGGGAAAAATACACATTTTGAACCCAAAAACCCATTTGAGTTTTTAAGTTCAAAATACAGGCCTACCTCCTCCCCTACAGCCTGCCTGTCCATCTCCAAAAATACCCTTTTTAATAATTATACGCTCCTCCTTTGCATTGAAAAAAAGCAAACAGTAAAGTTGCCAGATGCGGCCATCCTTTCATCCATTTGTCCTTCTGCATCTATTTTCCCAAACCATGCACTCATACTGTTATTATGTCGCCAAGTAATTAGACTACCTGGCCCAAAAATTATGGATTATAAAAGGATAGCAGCATTAGTGAAAAATACACATTTTGAAGCCAAAAACCCATTTGAGTTTTTAAGTTCAAAATACAGGGGGAGAGAAGAGGCGCCGGCAATGGGGCAACGGCACCGATAGCCAGGGGGGGATAAGGGGCAGCGGCACCCATTGCCGGTGCCGCTGCCCCGTTGCCTCCCCCATCCCTAGTTGTATAATTACCCTGTTGCCGGGGTCGGGTCCGTGCTGCTTCAGGCCTCCCGTGGGGGGACACGGGGCAGCGGCGCCAGCAATGGGTGCCGCTGCCTCTTCTTTCCCCCTGTCTGTCGACGACGCTGCCCCATTGCCGGCGCCATTTCTCTACCCCTGGCTATCGGCGCCGGCAATGGGGCAGCGGCACTGATAGCCAGGGGGAGAGAAGGGGCAGCAGCACCGATAGCAGGGGTAACCATCATACACTCATACTGTTTTCACTTTGCTAAGTTATCGGACAACCTGGCCCCAAAATTATGGATTATAAAAGGATAGCAGCATAAGGGAAAAATACACATTTTGAACCCAAAAACCCATTTGAGTTTTTAAGTTCAAAATCCAGGCCTACCTCCTCCCCATCAGCCTGCCTGTCCATGTCCAAAAATACCCTGTTTTAATAATTATGCACTCTTCATTTGCTTTGGAAAAGCAAATAGTTAAGTTGCCATATGCTGCTATCCTTTCATCGATTTGTGCTTCTACACCTATGTTCCCAAACCATCATACACTCATACTGTTTTCACTTTGCCAAGTTATCGAACAACCTGGCCCCAAAATTATGGATTATAAAAGGATAGCAGCATAAGGGAAAAATACACATTTTGAACCCAAAAACCCATTTGAGTTTTTAAGTTCAAAATACAGGCCTACCTCCTCCCCTACAGCCTGCCTGTCCATCTCCAAAAATACCCTTTTTAATAATTATACGCTCCTCCTTTGCATTGAAAAAAAGCAAACAGTAAAGTTGCCAGATGCGGCCATCCTTTCATCCATTTGTCCTTCTGCATCTATTTTCCCAAACCATGCACTCATACTGTTATTATGTCGCCAAGTAATTAGACTACCTGGCCCAAAAATTATGGATTATAAAAGGATAGCAGCATAAGGGAAAAATACACATTTTGAACCCAAAAACCCATTTGAGTTTTTAAGTTCAAAATACAGGCCTACCTCCTCCCCTACAGCCTGCCTGTCCATCTCCAAAAATACCCTTTTTAATAATTATACGCTCCTCCTTTGCATTGAAAAAAAGCAAACAATAAAGTTGCCAGATGCGGCCATCCTTTCATCCATTTGTCCTTCTGCATCTATTTTCCCAAACCATGCACTCATACTGTTATTATGTCGCCAAGTAATTAGACTACCTGGCCCAAAAATTATGGATTATAAAAGGATAGCAGCATTAGTGAAAAATACACATTTTGAAGCCAAAAACCCATTTGAGTTTTTAAGTTCAAAATACAGGCCTACCTCCTCCCCTACAGCCTGCCTGTCCATCTCCAAAAATACCCTTTTTAATAATTATACGCTCCTCCTTTGCATTGAAAAAAAGCAAACAGTAAAGTTGCCAGATGTGGCCATCCTTTCATCCATTTGTCCTTCTGCATCTATTTTCCCAAACCATGCACTTATACTGTTATTATGTCGCCAAGTAATTAGACTACCTGGCCCAAAAATTATGGATTATAAAAGGATAGCAGCATAAGGGAAAAATACACATTTTGAACCCAAAAACCCATTTGAGTTTTTAAGTTCAAAATACAGGCCTACCTCCTCCCCTACAGCCTGCCTGTCCATCTCCAAAAATACCCTTTTTAATAATTATACGCTCCTCCTTTGCATTGAAAAAAAGCAAACAATAAAGTTGCCAGATGCGGCCATCCTTTCATCCATTTGTCCTTCGGCATCTATTTTCCCAAACCATGCACTCATACCGTTATTATGTCGCCAAGTAATTAGACTACCTGTGCTGCTTCAGGCCTCCGGTGGGGGGACACGGGGCAGCGGCGCCAGCAATGGGTGCCGCTGCCTCTTCTTTCCCCCTGTCTGTCGACGACGCTGCCCCATTGCCGGCGCCGTTTCTCTACCCCTGGCTATCGGCGCCGGCAATGGGGCAGCGGCACTGATAGCCAGGGGGAGAGAAGGGGCACTCATACTGTTTTCACTTTGCTGAGTTATCGGACAACCTGGCCCCAAAATTATGGATTATAAAAGGATAGCAGCATAAGGGAAAAATACACATTTTGAACCCAAAAACCCATTTGAGTTTTTAAGTTCAAAATACAGGCCTACCTCCTCCCCTACAGCCTGCCTGTCCATCTCCAAAAATACCCTTTTTAATAATTATACGCTCCTCCTTTGCATTGAAAAAAAGCAAACAGTAAAGTTGCCAGATGCGGCCATCCTTTCATCCATTTGTCCTTCTGCATCTATTTTTCCCAAACCATGCACTCATACTGTTATTATGTCGCCAAGTAATTAGACTCACTGGCCCAAAAATTATGGATTATTAAAGGATAGCAGCATAAGGGAAAAATACACATTTTGAACCCAAAAACCCATTTGAGTTTTTAAGTTCAAAATACAGGCCTACCTCCTCCCCTACAGCCTGCCTGTCCATCTCCAAAAATACCCTTTTTAATAATTATACGCTTCTCCTTTGCATTGAAAAAAAGCAAACAGTAAAGTTGCCAGATGCGGCCATTCTTTCATCCATTTGTCCTTCTGCATCTATTTTCCCAAACCATGCACTCATACTGTTATTATGTCGCCAAGTAATTAGACTACCTGGCCCCAAAATTATGGATTATAAAAGGATAGCAGCATAAGGGAAAAATACACATTTTGAACCCAAAAACCCATTTGAGTTTTTAAGTTCAAAATACAGGCCTACCTCCTCCCCTACAGCCTGCCTGTCCATCTCCAAAAATACCCTTTTTAATAATTATACGCTCCTCCTTTGCATTGAAAAAAAGCAAACAGTAAAGTTGCCAGATGCGGCCATCCTTTCATCCATTTGTCCTTCTGCATCTATTTTCCCAAACCATGCACTCATACTGTTATTATGTCGCCAAGTAATTAGACTACCTGGCCCAAAAATTATGGATTATAAAAGGATAGCAGCATTAGTGAAAAATACACATTTTGAAGCCAAAAACCCATTTGAGTTTTTAAGTTCAAAATACAGGCCTACCTCCTCCCCTACAGCCTGCCTGTCCATCTCCAAAAATACAGTTTTTAATAATTATACACTCTTCGTTTGCTTTGGAAAACAAACAGTTAAGTTGCCATATGCTGCTATCCTTTCATCGATTTGTGCTTCTACACCTATGTTCAGAAACCATCATACACTCATACTGTTTTCACTTTGCCAAGTTATCGAACAACCTGGCCCCAAAATTATGGATTATAAAAGGATAGCAGCATAAGGGAAAAATGCACATTTTGAACCCAAAAACCCATTTGAGTTTTTAAGTTCAAAATACAGGCCTACCTCCTCCCCTACAGCCTGCCTGTCCATCTCCAAAAATACATTTTTTAATAATTATACGCTCCTCCTTTGCATTGAAAAAAAGCAAACAGTAAAGTTGCCAGATGCGGCCATCCTTTCATCCATTTGTCCTTCTGCATCTATTTTCCCAAACCATGCACTTATACTGTTATTATGTCGCCAAGTAATTAGACTACCTGGCCCAAAAATTATGGATTATAAAAGAATAGCAGCATAAGGGAAAAATACACATTTTGAACCCAAAAACCCATTTGAGTTTTTAAGTTCAAAATACAGGCCTACCTCCTCCCCTACAGCCTGCCTGTCCATCTCCAAAAATACCCTTTTTAATAATTATACGCTCCTCCTTTGCATTGAAAAAAAGCAAACAATAAAGTTGCCAGATGCGGCCATCCTTTCATCCATTTGTCCTTCTGCATCTATTTTCCCAAACCATGCACTCATACCGTTATTATGTCGCCAAGTAATTAGACTACCTGGCCCAAAAATTATGGATTATAAAAGGATAGCAGCATTAGTGAAAAATACACATTTTGAAGCCAAAAACCCATTTGAGTTTTTAAGTTCAAAATACAGGGGGAGAGAAGAGGCGCCGGCAATGGGGCAACGGCACCGATAGCCAGGGGGGGATAAGGGGCAGCGGCACCCATTGCCGGTGCCGCTGCCCCGTTGCCTCCCCCATCCCTAGTTGTATAATTACCCTGTTGCCGGGGTCGGGTCCGTGCTGCTTCAGGCCTCCCGTGGGGGGACACGGGGCAGCGGCGCCAGCAATGGGTGCCGCTGCCTCTTCTTTCCCCCTGTCTGTCGACGACGCTGCCCCATTGCCGGCGCCATTTCTCTACCCCTGGCTATCGGCGCCGGCAATGGGGCAGCGGCACTGATAGCCAGGGGGAGAGAAGGGGCAGCAGCACCGATAGCAGGGGTAACCATCATACACTCATACTGTTTTCACTTTGCTAAGTTATCGGACAACCTGGCCCCAAAATTATGGATTATAAAAGGATAGCAGCATAAGGGAAAAATACACATTTTGAACCCAAAAACCCATTTGAGTTTTTAAGTTCAAAATCCAGGCCTACCTCCTCCCCATCAGCCTGCCTGTCCATGTCCAAAAATACCCTGTTTTAATAATTATGCACTCTTCATTTGCTTTGGAAAAGCAAATAGTTAAGTTGCCATATGCTGCTATCCTTTCATCGATTTGTGCTTCTACACCTATGTTCCCAAACCATCATACACTCATACTGTTTTCACTTTGCCAAGTTATCGAACAACCTGGCCCCAAAATTATGGATTATAAAAGGATAGCAGCATAAGGGAAAAATACACATTTTGAACCCAAAAACCCATTTGAGTTTTTAAGTTCAAAATACAGGCCTACCTCCTCCCCTACAGCCTGCCTGTCCATCTCCAAAAATACCCTTTTTAATAATTATACGCTCCTCCTTTGCATTGAAAAAAAGCAAACAGTAAAGTTGCCAGATGCGGCCATCCTTTCATCCATTTGTCCTTCTGCATCTATTTTCCCAAACCATGCACTCATACTGTTATTATGTCGCCAAGTAATTAGACTACCTGGCCCAAAAATTATGGATTATAAAAGGATAGCAGCATAAGGGAAAAATACACATTTTGAACCCAAAAACCCATTTGAGTTTTTAAGTTCAAAATACAGGCCTACCTCCTCCCCTACAGCCTGCCTGTCCATCTCCAAAAATACCCTTTTTAATAATTATACGCTCCTCCTTTGCATTGAAAAAAAGCAAACAATAAAGTTGCCAGATGCGGCCATCCTTTCATCCATTTGTCCTTCTGCATCTATTTTCCCAAACCATGCACTCATACTGTTATTATGTCGCCAAGTAATTAGACTACCTGGCCCAAAAATTATGGATTATAAAAGGATAGCAGCATTAGTGAAAAATACACATTTTGAAGCCAAAAACCCATTTGAGTTTTTAAGTTCAAAATACAGGCCTACCTCCTCCCCTACAGCCTGCCTGTCCATCTCCAAAAATACCCTTTTTAATAATTATACGCTCCTCCTTTGCATTGAAAAAAAGCAAACAGTAAAGTTGCCAGATGTGGCCATCCTTTCATCCATTTGTCCTTCTGCATCTATTTTCCCAAACCATGCACTTATACTGTTATTATGTCGCCAAGTAATTAGACTACCTGGCCCAAAAATTATGGATTATAAAAGGATAGCAGCATAAGGGAAAAATACACATTTTGAACCCAAAAACCCATTTGAGTTTTTAAGTTCAAAATACAGGCCTACCTCCTCCCCTACAGCCTGCCTGTCCATCTCCAAAAATACCCTTTTTAATAATTATACGCTCCTCCTTTGCATTGAAAAAAAGCAAACAATAAAGTTGCCAGATGCGGCCATCCTTTCATCCATTTGTCCTTCGGCATCTATTTTCCCAAACCATGCACTCATACCGTTATTATGTCGCCAAGTAATTAGACTACCTGTGCTGCTTCAGGCCTCCGGTGGGGGGACACGGGGCAGCGGCGCCAGCAATGGGTGCCGCTGCCTCTTCTTTCCCCCTGTCTGTCGACGACGCTGCCCCATTGCCGGCGCCGTTTCTCTACCCCTGGCTATCGGCGCCGGCAATGGGGCAGCGGCACTGATAGCCAGGGGGAGAGAAGGGGCACTCATACTGTTTTCACTTTGCTGAGTTATCGGACAACCTGGCCCCAAAATTATGGATTATAAAAGGATAGCAGCATAAGGGAAAAATACACATTTTGAACCCAAAAACCCATTTGAGTTTTTAAGTTCAAAATACAGGCCTACCTCCTCCCCTACAGCCTGCCTGTCCATCTCCAAAAATACCCTTTTTAATAATTATACGCTCCTCCTTTGCATTGAAAAAAAGCAAACAGTAAAGTTGCCAGATGCGGCCATCCTTTCATCCATTTGTCCTTCTGCATCTATTTTTCCCAAACCATGCACTCATACTGTTATTATGTCGCCAAGTAATTAGACTCACTGGCCCAAAAATTATGGATTATTAAAGGATAGCAGCATAAGGGAAAAATACACATTTTGAACCCAAAAACCCATTTGAGTTTTTAAGTTCAAAATACAGGCCTACCTCCTCCCCTACAGCCTGCCTGTCCATCTCCAAAAATACCCTTTTTAATAATTATACGCTTCTCCTTTGCATTGAAAAAAAGCAAACAGTAAAGTTGCCAGATGCGGCCATTCTTTCATCCATTTGTCCTTCTGCATCTATTTTCCCAAACCATGCACTCATACTGTTATTATGTCGCCAAGTAATTAGACTACCTGGCCCCAAAATTATGGATTATAAAAGGATAGCAGCATAAGGGAAAAATACACATTTTGAACCCAAAAACCCATTTGAGTTTTTAAGTTCAAAATACAGGCCTACCTCCTCCCCTACAGCCTGCCTGTCCATCTCCAAAAATACCCTTTTTAATAATTATACGCTCCTCCTTTGCATTGAAAAAAAGCAAACAGTAAAGTTGCCAGATGCGGCCATCCTTTCATCCATTTGTCCTTCTGCATCTATTTTCCCAAACCATGCACTCATACTGTTATTATGTCGCCAAGTAATTAGACTACCTGGCCCAAAAATTATGGATTATAAAAGGATAGCAGCATTAGTGAAAAATACACATTTTGAAGCCAAAAACCCATTTGAGTTTTTAAGTTCAAAATACAGGCCTACCTCCTCCCCTACAGCCTGCCTGTCCATCTCCAAAAATACAGTTTTTAATAATTATACACTCTTCGTTTGCTTTGGAAAACAAACAGTTAAGTTGCCATATGCTGCTATCCTTTCATCGATTTGTGCTTCTACACCTATGTTCAGAAACCATCATACACTCATACTGTTTTCACTTTGCCAAGTTATCGAACAACCTGGCCCCAAAATTATGGATTATAAAAGGATAGCAGCATAAGGGAAAAATGCACATTTTGAACCCAAAAACCCATTTGAGTTTTTAAGTTCAAAATACAGGCCTACCTCCTCCCCTACAGCCTGCCTGTCCATCTCCAAAAATACATTTTTTAATAATTATACGCTCCTCCTTTGCATTGAAAAAAAGCAAACAGTAAAGTTGCCAGATGCGGCCATCCTTTCATCCATTTGTCCTTCTGCATCTATTTTCCCAAACCATGCACTTATACTGTTATTATGTCGCCAAGTAATTAGACTACCTGGCCCAAAAATTATGGATTATAAAAGAATAGCAGCATAAGGGAAAAATACACATTTTGAACCCAAAAACCCATTTGAGTTTTTAAGTTCAAAATACAGGCCTACCTCCTCCCCTACAGCCTGCCTGTCCATCTCCAAAAATACCCTTTTTAATAATTATACGCTCCTCCTTTGCATTGAAAAAAAGCAAACAATAAAGTTGCCAGATGCGGCCATCCTTTCATCCATTTGTCCTTCTGCATCTATTTTCCCAAACCATGCACTCATACCGTTATTATGTCGCCAAGTAATTAGACTACCTGGCCCAAAAATTATGGATTATAAAAGGATAGCAGCATTAGTGAAAAATACACATTTTGAAGCCAAAAACCCATTTGAGTTTTTAAGTTCAAAATACAGGGGGAGAGAAGAGGCGCCGGCAATGGGGCAACGGCACCGATAGCCAGGGGGGGATAAGGGGCAGCGGCACCCATTGCTGGTGCCGCTGCCCCGTTGCCTCCCCCATCCCTAGTTGTATAATTACCCTGTTGTCGGGGTCGGGTCCGTGCTGCTTCAGGCCTCCGGTGGGGGGACACGGGGCAGCGGCGCCAGCAATGGGTGCCGCTGCCTCTTCTTTCCCCCTGTCTGTCGACGACGCTGCCCCATTGCCGGCGCCGTTTCTCTACCCCTGGCTATCGGCGCCGGCAATGGGGCAGCGGCACTGATAGCCAGGGGGAGAGAAGGGGCACTCATACTGTTTTCACTTTGCTAAGTTATCGGACAACCTGGCCCCAAAATTATGGATTATAAAAGGATAGCAGCATAAGGGAAAAATACACATTTTGAACCCAAAAACCCATTTGAGTTTTTAAGTTCAAAATACAGGCCTACCTCCACCCCTACAGCCTGCCTGTCCATCTCCAAAAATACCCTTTTTAATAATTATACGCTCCTCCTTTGCATTGAAAAAAAGCAAACAGTAAAGTTGCCAGATGCGGCCATCCTTTCATCCATTTGTCCTTCTGCATCTATTTTCCCAAACCATGCACTCATACTGTTATTATGTCGCCAAGTAATTAGACTACCTGGCCCCAAAAATTATGGATTATAAAAGGGATAGCAGCATAAGGGAAAAATACACATTTTGAACCCAAAAACCCATTTGAGTTTTTAAGTTCAAAATACAGGCCTACCTCCTCCCCTACAGCCTGCCTGTCCATCTCCAAAAATACCCTTTTTATAATTTATACGCTCCTCCTTTGCATTGAAAAAAAGCAAACAATAAAGTTGCCAGATGCGGCCATCCCTTTCATCCATTTGTCCTTCTGCATCTATTTTCCCAAACCATGCACTCATACTGTTATTATGTCGCCAAGTAATTAGACTACCTGGCCAAAAATTATGGATTATAAAAGGATAGCAGCATTAGTGAAAAATACACATTTTGAAGCCAAAAATCCATTTGAGTTTTTAAGTTCAAAATACAGGGGGAGAGAAGCGGCGCCGGCAATGGGGCAAGGGCACCGATAGCCAGGGGGGGATAAGGGGCAGCGGCACCCATTGCCGGTGCCGCTGCCCCGTTGCCTGCCCCATCCCTAGTTGTATAATTACCCTGTTGCCGGGGTCAGGTCCGTGCTGCTTCAGGCCTCTGGGTGGGAGGACACGGGGCAGCGGCGCCAGCAATGGGTGCCGCTGCCTCTTCTTTCCCCCTGTCTGTCGACGACGCTGCCCCATTGCCGGCGCCGTTTCTCTACCCCTGGCTATCGGCGCCGGCAATGGGGCAGCGGCACTGATAGCCAGGGGGAGAGAAGGGGCAGCAGCGCCGATAGCAGGGGTAACCATCAAACACTGATACTGTTTTCACTTTGCTAAGTTATCGGACAACCTGGCCCACAAAATTATGGATTATAAAAGGATAGCAGCATAAGGGAAAAATACACATTTTGAACCCAAAAACCCATTTGAGTTTTTAAGTTCAAAATCCAGGCCTACCTCCTCCCCTACAGCCTGCCTGTCCATCTCCAAAAATACCCTGTTTTAATAATTATGCACTCTTCATTTGCTTTGGAAAAGCAAATAGTTAAGTTGCCATATGCTGCTATCCTTTCATCGATTTGTGCTTCTACACCTATGTTCCCAAACCATCATACACTCATACTGTTTTCACTTTGCCAAGTTATCGGACAACCTGGCCCCAAAATTATGGATTATAAAAGGATAGCAGCATAAGGGAAAAATACACATTTTGAACCCAAAAACCCATTTGAGTTTTTAAGTTCAAAATACAGGCCTACCTCCACCCCTACAGCCTGCCTGTCCATCTCCAAAAATACCCTTTTTAATAATTATACGCTCCTCCTTTGCATTGAAAAAAAGCAAACAGTAAAGTTGCCAGATGCGGCCATCCTTTCATCCATTTGTCCTTCTGCATCTATTTTCCCAAACCATGCACTCATACTGTTATTATGTCGCCAAGTAATTAGACTACCTGGCCCAAAAATTATGGATTATAAAAAGGATAGCAGCATAAGGGAAAAATACACATTTTGAACCCAAAAACCCATTTGAGTTTTTAAGTTCAAAATACAGGCCTACCTCCTCCCCTACAGCCTGCCTGTCCATCTCCAAAAATACCCTTTTTAATAATTATACGCTCCTCCTTTGCATTGAAAAAAAGCAAACAATAAAGTTGCCAGATGCGGCCATCCTTTCATCCATTTGTCCTTCTGCATCTATTTTCCCAAACCATGCACTCATACTGTTATTATGTCGCCAAGTAATTAGACTACCTGGCCCAAAAATTATGGATTATAAAAGGATAGCAGCATTAGTGAAAAATACACATTTGAAGCCAAAAACCCATTTGAGTTTTTAAGTTCAAAATACAGGCCTACCTCCTCCCCTACAGCCTGCCTGTCCATCTCAAAAATACCCTTTTTAATAATTATACGCTCCTCCTTTGCATTGAAAAAAAGCAAACAGTAAAGTTGCCAGATGCGGCCATCCTTTCATCCATTTGTCCTTCTGCATCTATTTTCCCAAACCATGCACTCATACTGTTATTATGTCGCCAAGTAATTAGACTACCTGGCCCCAAAATTATGGATTATAAAAGGATAGCAGCATAAGGGAAAAATACACATTTTGAACCCAAAAACCCATTTGAGTTTTTAAGTTCAAAATACAGGCCTATCTCCTCCCCCTACAGCCTGCCTGTCCATCTCCAAAAATACAGTTTTTAATAATTATACACTCTTCGTTTGCTTTGGAAAACAAACAGTTAAGTTGCCATATGCTGCTATCCTTTCATCGATTTGTGCTTCTACACTATGTTCCCAAACCATCATACACTCATACTGTTTTCACTTTGCCAAGTTATCGAACAACCTGCCCCAAAATTATGGATTATAAAAGGATAGCAGCATAAGGGAAAAAATACACATTTTGAACCCAAAAACTCATTTGAGTTTTTAAGTTCAAAATACAGGCCTACCTCCTCCCCTACAGCCTGCCTGTCCATCTCCAAAAATACATTTTTTAATAATTATACGCTCCTCCTTTGCATTGAAAAAAAGCAAACAGTAAAGGTTGCCAGATGCGGCCATCCTTTCATCCATTTGTCCTTCTGCATCTATTTTCCCAAACCATGCACTTATACTGTTATTATGTCGCCAAGTAATTAGACTACCTTGCCCAAAAATTATGGATTATAAAAGGATAGCAGCATAAGGGAAAAATACACATTTTGAACCCAAAAACCCATTCGAGTTTTTAAGTTCAAAATACAGGCCTACCTCCTCCCCTACAGCCTGCCTGTCCATCTCCAAAAATACCCTTTTTAATAATTATACGCTCCTCCTTTGCATTGAAAAAAAGCAAACAATAAAGTTGCCAGATGCGGCCATCCTTTCATCCATTTGTCCTTCTGCATCTATTTTCCCAAACCATGCACTCATACCGTTATTATGTCGCCAAGTAATTAGACTACCTGTGCTGCTTCAGGCCTCCGGTGGGGGGACACGGGGCAGCGGCGCCAGCAATGGGTGCCGCTGCCTCTTCTTTCCCCCTGTCTGTCGACGACGCTGCCCCATTGCCGGCGCCGTTTCTCTACCCCTGGCTATCGGCGCCGGCAATGGGGGCAGCGGCACTGATAGCCAGGGGGAGAGAAGGGGCACTCATACTGTTTTCACTTTGCTGAGTTATCGGACAACCTGGCCCCAAAATTATGGATTATAAAAGGATAGCAGCATAAGGGAAAAATACACATTTTGAACCCAAAAACCCATTTGAGTTTTTAAGTTCAAAATACAGGCCTACCTCCTCCCCTACAGCCTGCCTGTCCATCTCCAAAAATACCCTTTTTAATAATTATACGCTCCTCCTTTGCATTGAAAAAAAGCAAACAGTAAAGTTGCCAGATGCGGCCATCCTTTCATCCATTTGTCCTTCTGCATCTATTTTTCCCAAACCATGCACTCATACTGTTATTATGTCGCCAAGTAATTAGACTCACTGGCCCAAAAATTATGGATTATTAAAGGATAGCAGCATAAGGGAAAAATACACATTTTTGAACCCAAAAACCATTTGAGTTTTTAAGTTCAAAATACAGGCCTACCTCCTCCCCTACAGCCTGCCTGTCCATCTCCAAAAATACCCTTTTTAATAATTATACGCTTCTCCTTTGCATTGAAAAAAAGCAACAGTAAAGTTGCCAGATGCGGCCATTCTTTCATCCATTTGTCCTTCTGCATCTATTTTCCCAAACCATGCACTCATACTGTTATTATGTCGCCAAGTAATTAGACTACCTGGCCCCAAAATTATGGATTATAAAAGGATAGCAGCATAAGGGAAAAATAAACATTTTGAACCCAAAAACCCATTTGAGTTTTTAAGTTCAAAATACAGGCCTACCTCCTCCCCTACAGCCTGCCTGTCCATCTCCAAAAATACCCTTTTTAATAATTATACGCTCCTCCTTTGCATTGAAAAAAAGCAAACAGTAAAGTTGCCAGATGCGGCCATCCTTTCATCCATTTGTCCTTCTGCATCTATTTTCCCAAACCATGCACTCATACTGTTATTATGTCGCCAAGTAATTAGACTACCTGGCCCAAAAATTATGG
>NW_026608316.1:0-76000 GCF_029499605.1 Hyla sarda
GGGGGTCATTATGTCCCCCCATGTCGGCGATTGCCGCAGATCGCTGGACAATTCAGTCCAGCGATCTGCGGCAGATTCCGGGTCAATCGGGTCTCCAGTGACCCGATGACCCGGAATTACTGGCTGATCGGGGCCGTCAGAGACAGAGCCAGCAGGGGTGAGGTGGCACTGGTGCCACCTCACGATCGCCCTGATTCGTCGGCCGGATTACCGGCCGACCAATCAGGGCGCCTGCTGCGGGTGTCACTCCCGCAACCCGCTCCGCCCCTCTTCCGGAGGACGTGAGCGGGTGCGGGAAGACGACCCCCGGTGCTGGGGACCCCGATCCCCGGCGTCCCTGTTGGGATCGGGGCCCCAGGAGCAGCGGCGGCGGCGGAGACGACGAGGGACTGACCTGTGCGGCTGGATCGTTGGAGGTGAGTGACAGCCTCCTGCTGTTGCTTAGCAACAGCTCCCAGCATGCAACAAGGGCATGCTGGGAGCTGTAGTTATGCAACAGCAGGAGGCAGACCACCACAACTCCCAGCATGCCCTTATGGGCATGCTGGGACTTGTAGTTTTGCAACAGCTGAAGGCACATTCTTTCTATGGAAAAGTGTACCTTCAGCTGTTGTGTAACTACAACTCCCAGCTTGCACAATCAGCTAAAGTGCATGCTGGGAGTTGTAGTGGTGCATCTGGTGGTTGCATAACTACAACTCCCAACATGCCCGTTGGCTGTCGGTGACTGCTGAGAGTTGTAGTTTTGCAACAGCTGAAGGCACACTGAGTTAAGTAGTAAACCGGTGTGTCTCCAGCTGTTGCATAACTACAATCCCCAGCATCCCCAGCCAATGTAGTATGCCTCCGGCTGTTGCATAACTACAAGACCCAGCATGCCCTTCCGCTGTCCGTACATGCTGGGGGTTGTAGCTTTTGCAACAGCTGAAGGCACACTGGTTGCAAATCACTGAGTTTGTTACCAAACTCGGTGTTTCACAACCTGTGTGTCTCCAGCTGTTGCAAAACTACAACTCCCAGCATGCACTGATAGACCGTACATGCTGGGAGTTGTAGTTTTGCAACAGCTGGATGTTTCCCCCCCCAATGTGAATGTACAGGTACACTCACATGGGCGGAGGATTACAGTAAGTATCCGGCTGCAAGTTTGAGCTGTGGCAAATTTTCTGTCGCAGCTCAAACTGCCAGCGAGAAACTACTGTGAACCCCCCGCCCATGCGACTGTACCCTAAAAACACTACACTACACTAACACACAATAAAATAAAAAGTAAAAAACACTACATATACACATACCCCTACACAGCCCCCCTCCCCTCCCCAATAAAAATGAAAAACGTCTGGTACGTCACTGTTTCCAAAACGGAGCCTCCAGCGGTTGCAAAACTACAACTCCCAGCATGCACTGATAGACCGTCCATGCTGGGAGTTGTAGTTTTGCAACAGCTGGATGTTCCCCCCCCCAATGTGAACGTACAGGGTACACTCACATGGGCGGAGGATTACAGTAAGTATCCGGCTGCAAGTTTGAGCTGCGTCAAATTTTCTGCCGCAGCTCAAACTGCCAGCGAGAAACTACTGTGAACCCCCCGCCCGTGCGACTGTACCCTAAAAACACTACACTACACTAACACAAAATAAAATAAAAAGTAAAAAAACACTACATATACACATACCCCTACACAGCCCCCCTCCCCTCCCCAATAAAAATGAAAAACGTCTGGTACGCCACTGTTTCCAGAACGGAGCCTCCAGCTGTTGCAAAACAACTACTCCCAGTATTGCCAGATAGCCACTGACTGTCCAGGCATGCTGGGAGTTTAACAACAGCTGGAGGCCCCCTGTTTGGGAATCACTGGCGTAGAATACCCCTATGTCCACCCCTATGCAATCCATAATTTAGGTCTCAAATGCGCATGGCACTCTCACTTTGGAGCCCTGTCGTATTTCAAGGCAACAGTTTAGGGTCACATATGGGGTATCGCCGTACTCGGGAGAAATTGTGTTACAAATTATGGGGGGTATTTTCTGCTATTACCCTTTTTAAAAATGTAAAATTTTTGGGAAAACAAGCATTTTAGGTAAAAAAAATAAATTTTTTTTTACATATACAAAAGTCATAAAACACCTGTGGGGTATAAAGGTTCACTTAACCCCTTGTTACGTTCCCCGAGGGGTCTAGTTTCCAAAATGGTATGTCATGTGTTTTTTTTTTTTGCTGTCCTGGCACCATAGGGGCTTCCTAAATGCGGCATGCCCCCAGAGCAAAATTTGCTTTCAAAAAGCCAAACGTGACTCCTTCTCTTCTGAGACCTGTAGTGCGCCAGCAGAGCACTTTTCACCCCCATATGGGGTGTTTTCTGAATCGGGAGAAATTGGGCTTCAAATTTTGGGGGGGGGGGGTTTCTGCTATTACCCTTTTTAAAAATGTAAAAATTTTGGGAAACCAAGCATTTTAGGTAAAAAAAAAAAAAAAATGTTCACATATGCAAAAGTCATGAAACACCTGTAGGGTATTAAGGTTCACATTACCCCTTGTTACGTTCCCCGAGGGGTCTAGTTTCCAAAATGGTATGCCATGTGTTTTTTTTTTGCTGTTCTGGCACCATAGGGGCTTCCTAAATGCGACATGCCCCCAGAGCAAAATTTGCTTTCAAAAAGCCAAATGTGACTCCTTCTCTTCTGAGACCTGTAGTGCGCCAGCAGAGCAATTTTCACCCCCATATGGGGTGTTTTCTGAATCGGGAGAAATTGGGCTTCAAATTTTGGGGGGTATTTCCTGCTATTACCCTTTTTTAAAAATGTTAACATTTTGGGAAACCAAGCATATTAGGTAAAAAATAAAAAAAAATTTTTACATATGCAAAAGTCGTGAAACACCTGTAGGGTATTAAGGTTCACATTACCCCTTGTTACGTTCCCCGAGGGGTCTAGTTTCCAAAATGGTATGCCATGTGGTTTTTTTTTGCTGTTCTGGCACCATAGGGGCTTCCTAAATGCGACATGCCCCCAGAGCAAAATTTGCTTTCAAAAAGCCAAATGTGACTCCTTCTCTTCTGAGACCTGTAGTGCGCCAGCAGAGCAATTTTCACCCCCATATGGGGTGTTTTCTGAATCGGGAGGAATTGGGTTTCAAATTTTGGGGGGTATTTTCTGCTATTACACTTTTTAAAAATGTAAAATTTTTGGGAAACCAAGCATTTTAGGTAAAAAAAATATAATTTTTTTTACATATGCTAAAGTCGTGAAACACCTGTGGGGTATTAAGGTTCACTTTACCCCTTGTTACGTTCCCTGAGGAGTCTAGTTTCCAAAATGGTATGCCATGTGTGTGTTTTTGCTGTTCTGGCACCATAGGGGCTTCCTAAAGGTGACATGCCCCCCAAAAACCATTTGACGCTCCTTCCCTTCTGAGCCCTCTACTGCGCCCGCTGAACAATTAACATAGACATATGAGGTATGTCCTTACTCAAGAGAAATTGGGCTACAAATACAAGTAAACATTTTGTCCTTTTACCCCTTGTAAAAATTAAAAAATTGGGTCTACAAGAAAATGCGAGTGTAAAAAATGAAGATTTTGAATTTTCTCCTTCACTTTGCTGCTATTCCTGTGAAACACCTAAAGGGTTAATACACTTACTGAATGTCATTTTGAATACTTTGGGGGGTGTAGTTTTTATAATGGGGTCTTTTATGGGGCATTTCTAATATGAAGGCCCTTCAAATCCACTTCAAACGTGAACTGGTCCATGAAAAATAGCGAGTTTGAAAATTTTGTGAAAAATGTCAAAATTGCTGCTGAACTTTGAAGCCCTCTGGTGTCTTCCAAAAGTAAAAACTCATAAATTTTATGATGCAAACATAAAGTAGACATATTGTATATGTGAACCCCCAAAAAATATATTTTGAATATCCATTTTCCTTACAAGCAGAGTGCTTCAAAGTTAGAAGAATGCAAAATTTTCATTTTTTTCATCAAATTTGGTGATTTTTCACCAAGAAAGGATGCAAGTTACCATAAAATTTTACCACTAAGTTAAAGTAGAATATGTCACGAAAAAACAATCTCGGAATCAGAATGATAACTAAAAGCATTCCAGAGTTATTAATGTTTAAAGTGACAGTGGTCAGAATTGCAAAAAACGCTCTGGTCCTTAAGGTGAAAAAGGGCTCGGTCCTTAAGGGGTTAAAAGTCTCTATCATATCCCCTCTGTCTCTTCTTTCTTCCAAACTATACATGTTAAGGTCCTTTAACCCCTTAAGGACCGGGGGGTTTTCCGTTTTTGCATTTTCGTTTTTTGCTCCTTGCCTTTAAAAAATCATAACTCTTTCAATTTTGCACCTAAAAATCCATATGATGGCTTATTTTTTGCGCCACCAATTCTACTTTGTAATGACATCAGTCATTTTGCCCAAAAATCTACGGTGAAACGAAAAAAAAAATCATTGTGCGACAAAATTGAAAAAAAAAACACAGTTTTGTAACTTTTGGGGGCTTCCGTTTCTACGTAGTACATTTTTTATCTTTATTTTGTAGGTCCATACGATTAAAATGATACCCTACTTATATAGGTTTGATTTTGTCGGACTTCTGGAAAAAATCATAACTACATGCAGGAAAATTAATACGTTTAAAATTGTCATCTTCTGACCCCTATAACTTTTTTATTTTTCCGTGTGGGGCAGTATGAGGGCTAATTTTTTGCGCCGTGATCTGAAGTTTTTAACGATACCATTTTTTTGCATTGATAGGACTTATTGATCGCTTTTTATTCATTTTTAAATGATATAACAAGTGACCAAAAATGCACTATTTTTTTCCGCGCACGCCATTGACCGAGCGGTTTAATTAATGATATATTTTTTATAATTCGGACATTTCCGCACGCAGTGATACCATATATGTTTATTTATTTTTTTTATTTACACTGTGTTTTTTTTTATTGGAAAAGGGGGGTGATTCAAACTTTTAATAGGGGAGGAGTTAAATGATCTTTATTCACTTTTTTTTTGCAGTGTTATAGGTCCCATAGGGACCTATAACACTGCACAAACTGATCATCATTGATCACTGGTTTCTCATAAGAAACCAGTGATCAACGATTCTGCCGCATGACTGCTCAGGCCTGGATCTCAGGCACTGAGCAGTCATTCGGCGATCGGACAGCGAGGAGGCAGGTGGGGGCCCTCCCGCTGTCCTGTCAGCTGTTCGGGATGCCGCGATTAGCCGCGGCTATCCCGAACAGCCCGACTGAGCTAGCCGGCCACTTTCGGTTTCACTTTTAGCCGCGCGGCTCAGCTCTGAGCGCGCGGCTAAACGGTTAATAGCGCGCGGCGCCACGACCGGCGCTGCGCGCTATTAGAGGCGGGTCCTGGCTTCACTATGACGCCGGGCCCTCCGTGATATGACGCGGGGTTACTGTGTAACCCCACGTTATATCAGGAGAGCAGGACCAAGGGCGTACCTGTACGCCCTTGGTCCTTAAGGAGTTAACCTTTCCTTGTAAGTTTTATTCTGCAATCCATGTACTAGTTTAGTAGCTCTTCTCTGAACTCTCTCTAGAGTATCTATATCCTTCTGGAGATACGGCCTCCAGTACTGCGCACAATACTCCAATTGAGGTCTCACCAGTGTTCTGTACAGCGGCATGAGCACTTCTCTCTTTCTACTGCTTATACCTCTCCCTATACAGCCAAGCATTCTGCTAGCGTTTCCTGCTGCTCTTTTACATTGTCTTCCTACCTTTAAGTCTTCTGAAATAATAACCCCTAAATCAATTTCCACAGATACTGAGGTCAGGGCAGTGTAAAATAATCTATATTCTGCCTGAGGGTTTTTACGCCCCAGGTGCATTATCTTGCACTTATCCACATTTAATTTCAGTTGCCAGAGTTCTGACCATTCTTCTAGTTTGCCTAAATCCTTTTCCAATTGGCAGATCCCTCCAGGAACATCAACCCTGTTACATATCTTTGTGTCATCAGCAAAAAGACATACCTTACCATCGAGACCTTCTGTAATATCGCTAATGAAGATATTAAACAATATTGGTCCCAGTACAGATCCCTGAGGTCCCCACTGGTGACAAGACCTTGCTCTGAATATTCTCCATTGACTACAACCCTCTGTTGTCTGTTACTCAGCCACTGCCTAATCCACTCAACAATATTGGAGTCCAAGCTCTATGACTGTAGTTTATTGATAAGTCTTCTATGTGGGACAGTGTCAAAAACCTTACTAAAATTTAGATATGTGATGTCTACTGCCCCTCCGCCATCTATTAGTTTAGTCACCCAGTCAAAAAAAATCTATAAGATTTGTTTGACATGATCTCCCTGAAGTCAACCCATGTTGTTTTTCATCTTGCAATCCATGGGATTTTAGATGTTCCACAATCTTATCCTTTAGTAGGGTTTCCATTAATTTCCCCACTATTGATGTCAGACTTACTGGCCTATAGTTGCTTGATTCCTCCTTACTACCTTTCTTGTGAATGGGCACAACATTTGCTAATTTCCAATCTTTCCACGGCTCCTGTTACCATTGATTGGTTAAATAAATCTGCTAACGGTTTTGCTAGCTCACCACTAAACTCTTTTAATAATTTTGGGTGTATCCCATCAGGCCCCTGTGATTTATTTGTCTTCACTTAAGGCAGTCGGCTAGCCCCTTATTCTCTTCTACATGCCTTCCTTCCTTTGTTTTTAATTTAGTTATTCCTTGTTTTGATTTCCTTTTTTCATTTATATATCTGGAGAATGTCTTATCCCCTTTATTCATAGACTGAGCTAGTTTTTCTTCTGCCTGTGCTTTAGAAGTTCTTATAACTTGCTTGGTCTCTTTCTGCCTAGTCTTGTAGAATTCCCTATCTTCATTGCTCTGGTTGTTTTATAATTACTAAATGCTAGTTTTTAGTTTTTTATGATTTTGGCCACTTCTGCTGAGTACCACAGTGGTCTCTTCCTTTTTCTGCTTTTAATGACAAGTCTTGTGCAATTTTCTGTTGCCTTCAATAAAGCGTCTTTTAAGTAGTCCCATTTCTCCTGAACTCCATGTAATTTGTTCCAGTCTGATAGGGACTCATTTATGACTAATCTCATTTTTGAAAAGTCTGTTTTTCTAAAATCTAAAACTTTTGTTTTTGTGTGGTGTGACTCCTTCACTGTTCTTATATTAAACCACACTGACTGGTGATCACTAGATCCAGAGCTTTCGCCAACAATAACATCATATACCAAATCCCCAATTGTGAAAACCAAATCCAAAATGGCCTCCTTCCGCGTTGGCTCCTCAACCACTTGTTGTAGAGATAATCCCAGTAGGTAATTTAGAATATTTGTACTCCTGGCAGAACTAGCTATTTTGGTTTTCCAGTTTATATCCGGAAGATTGAAGTCTCCCATAATGATAACTTCTCCTTTCATTGTCATTTTAGATATTTCTTCAACTAGTAGATCATCTACTTCTTTAACTTGGCCAGGTGGTCTATATATCACACCTACACGAGTTACTGCATGGTTACCAAACTGCAACGTAACCCAAACTGACTCTGTGGTTTCCTCACTAACTTGTATTAGGTTAGATTTTATGCTATCTTTCACATACAGGGCCACTCCTCCTCCTTTCTTGCCTTCTCTGTCTCTTCTGTATAAAGAGTACCCTGGTATGGATATGTCCCAGTTATTCCATTCATTAAACCATGTCTCAGTAACGGCATTGGTTGTGTAGTGTTTTTATGGTACATTCACATGGGCGGAGATTTACAGTAAGTTTGAGCTGCGATGGAAAATTTGGAAAAACTCCCAGCATGCACTGGCAGACCATATATGCTGGGAGTTGTATTTTTGCAACAGCTGGAGGCACACTGGTTGCAAAACACTGAGGTAGGTAACAAACTATGTTTCACAACCAATGTGTCTCCAGCTGTTGCAAAACTGCAACAATCAGCATGCATTGACAGCCGAAGGGCATGCTGAGAGTTGTAGTTTTGCAACAGCTGGAGGCACATTGCTACAACTCCCAGCATACCCTTTGGTAGTCTGTGCATGTTGGGAGGTGTAGTTATGAAAAACTAGATGCACACTTTTTCATAGAAAAAATGTGCCTCCAGCTGTTGCATTACCACAACTCCAAGCATGCACAGACTACCAAAGGGCATGCTGGGAATTGTAGTTGGAACTCCAGCTGTTGCAAAACTACAACTCCCAGCATTCCCTTTGGCTTTGCATGCCGAGAGTTGTTGCTAAGCAACATCAGGAGGTGAACAGGCCTCACCTCTTGCTGTATCCTGCCGCCGGGACCGCCGCACTGTATCCTGCCGCCGGGCCCAATCCTGCTGCTGCTTCGACCGATCAATCACGTGATCGTTAGGTGGCACCCATGCCACCTCACTCCTGCTGAGTAAGGGGGAATGGGGCTGTCTCGGACAGCCCCAGTCACCCATTTTTTCCGGGTCACCGGGTCACCAGAGACCCAATTGACACGGAATAACCACAAATCGCACATCTGAATGGACCTCTGGACCCCCCTGGGCAATATGCCGGGACGCCTGCTGAACGATATCAGCAGGCATCCCGGTCCATGCCCAGCGAACGGCAGGAGCTGGAAGAACGCAGGGCATACCTATATGCCAAGTCCTTAAGGACTCGGAAATGGGGGCATATGGATACGCCCTGCGTCCTTAAGGGGTAAATATTTTAAAAGCAGCACAAGAGACCTTTAAAAATGTGAGGAGAAAAAAAATGGTGTGATTAATATCGCTGGAACAGAAATGACAGTAATTTTTTAATATCTCACCCAATGTGAACTAAACTCAACCCACTTGTAAGTCTGAGTTTACCTGCTACTTCATTGAGATGTGGTGACTGGGGTGTAGCAGTATGTAACAGGGTCTGGTTGTATAAACCCTGGGGGCAAGATGTTGTTAACCCCTTAGTGTTCGTGACGCCAGGATGTGGTTATTCCGGTATGGTAACCGCCGTCAACCAATCCAGAAATGGTTTGTAATAAAGGAATGTCCACAGCAAGGATTCTGAATAAACTGGAACTTTTACTTGAAATGTTTAGGGAACAGTCATTACAATTATGCAGTTCCTTCAGAAGCAACCGGGACACAGGATACCTTGCAGGTTTGCTGGGACTTGTAGTTTTGAGGATATTTATGCAGGCCACTGTGCTACTAATATATTCCTTAGCTGAGGAGTAGTCACTGGATTTGTAGAAAGAATTGTAACTCACGTTTTAGAAGTGGCTGTGTTTCTTTAGGCTTTGGCCTAGATGAGATGAATTTGCAGTATACAGGACTTTGTGCTTCCTTTTAAGTCCAAGAGATAAGAGAGAGAGAATAGAGACTACAGCCCCTTATATACTAGGGGGCTGGACTAAAGCCCATTGGTTGCTAATGCCTGGGGTTCCTGTGCCCATGGAACACTGGGTATATCACATGACAGTAGATCACATGACCAAGGAAGGTCCTATACATTTTATACAAACTGTACAACTTTATACATATGAATAATAGATGCACATAATGAATATACACTGCATTTATATGAGACAACAAGGGGGGAGCCCTGCAGGAGAGCCCTATGGACCTAAGAGACTCTTCCTGAGGGGACAGGTCCTGTACCGGGACACCTCAAACCCCCTTGTTTAATGAAAGTCGCCCTCAACGTCTGTCCCCTTAGGGAGAGGAGCGAAATGGCCATTGGGCCGAATGCAGTCCTGAAGCATTTAACTATAACGTCCAATTTCAGTACACATTAAAATGTCCATACATGCTCTGTAACTTGGGAACAGGAGGATATTGGTTAATTTTAGTACTTGCTGGATATAATTTACCATTTAATGGTTGAGACAAGGTTCCTTAAAGGGGTACTCCGCTGCCCTGTGTCGGAAGCTCCGCTCCCCAGCGTCCGGAAGTTTATTGTTCCTGACGCTGTGTGCGGGCTTCTGTGTTCAGGGCTGCCCCTCGTGACGTCACGCCCGCCCCCTTCATGATGTTATGCCCGCCCCCTCAATGAAAGTCTATGGGAAGGGGGCATGATGGCCATCGTGCCCCCCTTCGCATAGTCTTTCGCTGAGGGGGAGGGCGTGACATCACGAAGGGGGCGGGCGTGACGTCACGAGGGGCAGCCCTGAACACGGAAGCCCGCACACAGCGTCCGGAACAATAAACTTCCGGACGCTGGGAAGCGGAGCATCGGACACAGGGCAGCGGAGTACCCCTTTAAGAACACAGCCATGAATATGGTAACAATACTTTTACATTTTACAACAATACCTTTATTTATTTTTATTATTTTTTTTTTATAGAGATATACCTACATATTATTATGCATCTCTAATGACTATGCACATATTATTAGTACTATCACATTTGACTGACTGACAATCTTACTGACATTTGACTGCTATATAGAGTGGGGATCAAAAGTTTGGGCACCCCATGTAAAAATTTGTATTAAAGAAGCCAAGGAAAGATGGAAAAATCTCCAAAAGGCATCAAATTACAGATTTGACATTCTTATAATACGTCAACAAAAGTTAGATTTTATTTCCATCATTTACACTTTCAAAATAACAGAAAACAAAAAGATGGCGTCTGCAAAAGTTTGGGTACCCTGCAGAATTTATAGCATGCACTGCCCCCTTTGCACAGCTGAGACCTGCCAGTGTCATGGATTGTTCTCAATCATCATCTGGGAAGACCAGGTGATGTGAATCTCAAAGGTTTTAAATGCCCAGACTCATCTGACCTTGCCCCAACAATCAGCACCATGGGTTCTTCTAAGCAGTTGTCTAGAAATCTGAAACTGAAAATAGTTGATGCTCACAAAGCTGGAGACGGCTATGAGAAGATAGCAAAACGTTTTCAGATGTCAATATCCTCTGTTCGGAATGTAATTAAGAAATGGCAGTCATCAGGAACAGTGGAAGTTAAAACAAGATCTGGAAGACCAAAAAAATATCAAACAGAACAGCTCGCAGGATTGTGAGAAAAACAATTCAAAACCCAGAAAGATCTGGCAGACACTGGAGTTGTGGTACACTATTCCACTATAAAAACATACTTGTACAAATATGGTCTTCATGGAAGAGTCATCAGAAGAAAACCTCTTTTACATCCTCACCACAAAAATTAGCGTTTCACCGTTTTGGAAACAAGTTCTGTGGATCGATGAGGTTAAAATTGAACTTTTTGGCCGGAATGAGCAAAAGGTACGTTTGGAGAAGAAGGGGAACAGAATTTAATGAAAAGCACCTCTGTCCAACTGTTAAGCATGGGTGGGAGGATCAATCATGCTTTGGGGTTGTATTGCAGCCAGTGGCACAGGGAACATCTCACGAGTAGAAGGAAAAATGGATTCAATAAAACTTCAGCAAATTTTGGATGATAACTTGATGCCATCTGTGAAAAAGCTGTAGTTAAATAGAGGATGGCTTCTACAAATGGATAATGATCCTAAACACACCTCGAAATCCACGGGGGATTACATCAAGAGGCGTAAACTGAAGGTTTTGCCATGGCCTTCACAATCTCCCAACCTCAACATAATTGAAAATGTATGGATAGATGTTGAAAGAACAGTGCGTGACAGACAGCCCAGAAATCTCAAAGAACTTGAAAACTTTAGTAAGAAAGAATGGGCAAAGATACCTCAAACAAGAATTGAAAGACTCTTGGCTGGCTACAAAAAGTGTTTACAAGCTGTGATACTTGACAAAGGGGGCAGTACAAGATATTAACTCTGCAGGGTGCCCAAACTTTTGCAGACACCATTTTTTTGTTTTCTGTTATTTTGAAAGTGTAATTGATGGAAATAAAATCTAAATTTTGTTGACATATTATAAGAATGTCTAATCTGTAATTTGATGCTTCTTGGAGATTTTTCCATCTTTCCTTGGCTTCTTTATGCACATTAATACAAATTTTTACCTGGGGTGCCCAAACTTTTGATCCCCACTGTATGGTATGCATGATGTCTGCAATGGTTATACATACTCGACATTATCTCACTGTTGCTGCTACTACATTGAGATGTGGTGACTGGGGTGTAGCAGTATGTAACAGGGTCTGGTTGTATAAACCCTGGGGGCAAGATGTTGTTAACCCCTTAGTGTTCGTGACGCCAGGATGTGGTTATTCTGGTATGGTAATCGCCATCAATCAACCCAAGAACGGTTTGTAATAAAGGAATGTCCACAGCAAGGATTCTAAATAAACTGGAACGTTTACTTGTTTAGGGAACAGTCTTTACAATTATGCAGTTCCTTCAGAGGCAACCGGGACACAGGATACCTCACAGGTTTGCTTGGACTTGTTATTATTGAGATATTTAGGTAGACCACTGTGCTACTGATATATTCCTTAGCTGAGGAGTAGTCACTGGATTTGTAGAGAGAATTGTAACTCATGTTTTAGAAGTGGTTGTGTTTCTTTTGGCTTTGGTCTAGATGAGATGAATTTGCAGTATACAGGACTTTGTGCTTCCTTTTGAGTCCAAGAAATAAGAGAGTATGGAGACTACAGCCACTTATATACTAGGGGGCTGGACTAAAGCCCATTGGTTGCTAATGCCTGGGGTTCCTGTGCCGATGGAACTCTGGGTATATCACATGACAGTAGATCACATGACCAATGAAGGTCCTATACATTTTATACAAACTGTACAACTTTATACATATGAACAATTAATACACATAATGAATATACACTGCATTTATAAGACAAGGGGGGAGCCCTGCAGGAGAGCCATATGAACCTAAGGGACTCTTCCTGAGGGGACTTAAGGATGGTACAGGATAGGTCCTGTACCGGGACACCACAAAGCTTAATGTTAATTATAGAAAAAATTTATTATATAACAACTCTATTATTTTATGGTTAAAAATACACACTGCACACCTTGTTAATTGTAGGACACGTACATGCTGGCGTACCCACTAAATTTGAAAATGTTGTGTTAAAATAGAATAAGGCACAAAATAATTGTGTAAGATTTTTACAGACTACGTAAATAACCCATATGTGGCACAAAAATTTTCCTTTAAAAAAAAAAAAAAATCCATAGTAATGCAGCTTCATGCACATTTTGGGGTGGGTAATGTACCGAGCCGCTTTTTTTTTGTGTGGCTTCACTATTGTTTATGTGCCTGTTGGTGCTGCGCTGCCTTCCTTCCTGATGTAAACTCCTTCCTCAGCGCGGTGGCGCATGTCTCCACCCACCAACGTCACAAAATGTGGGCTCAAAATTAAACAAAAAAGCCCCCAGAGTACGGATATTCATGGTGCGGCATAGTGTGTTTTTAATACTTTTTTAATTTCAGAGGAGGGTGGATGGGATGTTGCGGGATAGTTGGAGTGCAGCTATTTAGTGCCAGGGAGGCCAGTCAGGGTGTCACCTGATGCAGTACACCCCCTCCCAGTCACTCTCTAGTAACACTAATGGTAATAAAGGGTAGATAAAGAACTTCGGCTATTAACATAAGGGAAAACTTTTCTGATTTAAAAAAATGCTTTTGCTTCCGTGCGATTTATTTTTCAAAGTCGTGCGACTTTTTGATAAATAGGTCACACATAAGCAAAAGTAAGTTAAAAAACAATTGTCATATAAAAGCCGTACGTTTGAAAAGAATGAAAAATCTCTTTCAAAAAGTTTTTTTCTGGAACTTCGTTTCTCGGAACAGACGTCTCTACCATGATATCCGTCTTCCAGAGCTGCCAAGGAGACTTCCAATAACAATACTCCAGATCACAAAAACTCTGGAGACGGCTTCAGCAGCAGCGGAGGAGCAAGATGAGACACACAACTCGTGTTGCTTTTGGCTCCAAAAAAATGGAATCTGCATTAAGTGCAAGTTCCCACTTCAAAGGTTAGGACCATTCCCATATAATCTTACACTAAGAGCTATTCTCATACCGGCCCCACTGCATCTGTACAGCACAGTGTTTCCCAACCAGCGTGTCTCCACCTGTTACATAACTACAACTCCCAGCATGCCCTTTGGCTGTGCATGCTGGGAGTTGTAGTTATGAAACAGTAGGAGGCACACAGGCCTCACCTCCTGCTGCCAGTCATTTCCTGCCGCCAACAGTAAGCTTTCCCCGCCACTGCACACCACATGGTCGGTACCCGCTCTCGCCCTCCAGACTAGGGGCAGAACGGGTGCCGTCAGGACTGCCCAGAAGACGCAGTGATTCATCAGCTGGTCTCAGCCGACCAATCACCATGATCGTGAGGTGGCACCAGTGCCACCTCACTCCTGCTGGGCAATTGTGATTGGTGCTGTCTCGGACATTTGGTATTCGGTACATTCGGGTAAATCTTTTTATTCTTTTTTGGACTTTTTTAGCGATCCTAAAAAATTTATGGAGATTTTATTAAAATTTCGTAGGGTACCATAAAAAAATAATAATAAAAAAGATACAGAAGTGATGGAAAAAATTGTATCTAACGAAATGTATCTTTTTTATTGTGAAATGTTTATAAATTTTTAAACAGGGATCAATTTATGTGAGCGGGTAAAGCACTAAAAATGTAGCCGACAATAATAAAAATGTATTGTGTGCGTGTTTTTCACTTTTTTTTAAACATTTTTTAGGTAGTACTACTACTCCAAGCATGAAACACACTGTTCCATGATGGTAGTAGTAGTTACCTGTACTAATTGACAGATCGCCGGGGTCCCTTGTGATCCTCTTGTATAGATGCGGCGGCAGCTCTTCTATGGTCCCCTGCACTCACGTATATATACACATATTCATATTTCCCGCAGAGCTGTGATTGGCCAGATGGTTCCAGCCAATCACAGCTCTCTGTGAGAAATAGGAATATGTGTATATATACGGCCGTGCAGGGGCCGTGCATAGGAGCGCGGCCGCCGCATCCATACATTATACAGGAGCATCACAGCGGGTGTCAGGAGTGATACCCGCAGTGATCTTTCCTTTACTACAAGTACTACTACTCCCAACATGGAGTACACTCTGCTCCATGCTGGGAGCTGTAGTACCTGCATTAATAGACAGATCGCAGCAGGTGTCAGAAGTTACACTCGCTGCGATTTGTCTATTAATGCAGGTACTACAGCTCCCAGCATGGAGCAGAGTGTGCTCCATGTTGGGAGTATTAGTACCAGCAGTAAGGGACAGATCCCAGCGGATGTCACTCCTCCTGACACCCGCTGCTATCGCCCTTATGTGAATGTCGGGATCAGCTGTTCTCAGGGCTACAGAGCCGGGAGAACAGCTGACGCTGAGCCGTAGGTATACATCGTATATCTACTGCCCAGCAAGAACTTAAAGTGAACCTGCAATGTGTATACAGTATACACATTGCTGGCTCACTTAACCCCTTGCTGAGCTGTGCGTTATGCGCAAGCCCAGAAAGGGAAGAGTTAACTTACACTGCTGGACAGTGTAGGTTAACCCTTTGGGCGGTATACACTATATACAGCTATCTATAGATAGCTGTATATAGTATATACAGAAGACGAAGTCCGCTTTCTTCCCTCGAGTATCGGGCAGGTCCGTGTAGCTCCGCCCCCCCATTGATGACGTCATTAGGGGGGCGGAGCTACAGAAGGGAACAAGGCTAGTTAATCTGAAGCTCTGTTCACATTGTCCGTTTTGTATAATGTGAACAGACCCTTCTGGCAGTGTCTACCCAGACAGAGAGACTCCAGCTGTTGCTAAACTACAACTCCCAGCATGCCCAGACAGCCATGCTGGGAGTTGTAGTTTTGCACCAATTGGTGGCTCCCTGTTTTGGTAGACATTGCATCATGGTTGCTCTCCCCAGCGGACAGCGCCAAAAATGTCATAACCAATTTTTTTGTGTTTTTTTTCTTCTCGTTTCAGATCCGTGTATGCAGAGGATTACTGCAGATTCAATGGATTATGGCGGATTAATTTTTTTTTCTTTTAATAAAATGGTTAACGAGGGCTGTGGGGGAGTGTTTTTTTAAATAAAATAATTTTTCCAATGTGTTGTGTTTTTTATTTAATTGAATTTTCAGGCTTAGTAGTGGAAGCCGGTCTTATTGACTGAATCCATTACTAAGCCAGGGCTTAGTGCTAGCCCCAAAAACAGCTAGTGCTAACCCCCAATTATTACCCCGGTACCCTCCGCCACAGGGGTGCCGGGAAGAGCTGGTACCAACACGCCCGGAGCGTCAAAAATGGCGCTCCTGGGCCTAGGCGGTAACAGGTTGGCATTATTTAGGCTGGGAAGGGAGAGTAACAATGGTCCTCGCCCACCCTGGTAACGTCAGGCTGTTGCTGTTTGGTTGGTATTGTGCTGAGAATGCAAATACGGGGAACCCTATAAGTTTTTTTATTTTTTTTATTTAAATAAAATAAAAAACGTATAGGGTTCCCCGTATTTTCATTCTCAACACAATACCAAACAAACAGCAACAGCCTGATGTTACCAGGGGGGCGAGGACCATTGTTACTGGCCCACCCCAGCCTAAATAACGCCAGCCTGTTACCGCCTAGGAACAGGAGCACCATTTTTGACACTCCGGGCCTTTTGGTACTGGCTCTTCCCGACATCCCTGTGGCGGTGGGTACCGGGGTAATAATTGGGGGTTAGCTCTAGCTGTTTTTGGGGCTAGCACTAAGCCCTGTCTTAGTAATGGAGTCAGTCAATAAGACCAGCTTCCATTACTAAGCCTGAAAATTCAATAAAAAAAAAAAAACACAAGACATTGGAAAAATTATTTTATTTAAAAAACACTCCCCCACAGCCCTCGTTAACCATTTTATTAAAATAAAAAAAATAATCCGCCGTAATCCATCAAATCCGCAGTAATCCTCTGCATACACGCATCTGAAACGAGAAGAAATAAAAAAAACAAAAAATTGGTTATGACATTTTTGGTGCTGTCCGCTGGAGAGAGCACCCATGATGCAATGTCTACCCAAACAGGGAGCCACCAATTGGTGCAAAACTACAACTCCCAGCATGCCCAGACAGCCTTTGGCTCTCTGGGCATGCTGGGAGTTGTAGTTTAGCAACAGCTGGAGTCTCCCTGTCTGGGTAGACACTGCCAGAAGGGTCTGTTAACATTATGCAAAACGGACAATTTGAACAGAGCTTCAGATTAACTAGCCTTGTTCCCTTCTGTAGCTCTGTCCTCTAATTACGTCATCACTAGGGGCGGAGCTACATGGACCTGCCCGGTACTCGAGGGAAGTAAGCGGACTTCGTCTTCTGTATATACTACATACATGTGGTAGCCCTTGGGGGGTGTATAGTAGGGATGGTATAATGTTGGTATATGAGGGGTTAATATTAACCCAGTCACTCGTGACGCCAGGGTCAGGGCTGGTATGCTGAATCCATGTTCCGGCCTATCGCCGCCCTTCCCAGAAACGATAGGTGCAATGAAATGACTGAAGGTCCACAAGCAGATTTACCTTGAACTTGAATAACTTTACTGCAGTGCTTGCAATATCCAATGCGTAGTAACAGTCTCATATAAGAGTTCTTAGGTTGCTTAGCGACTGGCAGAAGTTGTGGACCTTGCATTAAACTTGTCTCTGAATTTAGGGAGTGATGTGCAGATCCATCCGGATTTAGGGGAAATATTGGGTCCGGTGATACTGCAGAGTGCTTAGGGAATGACACACTCTATAATTTAGATCATTCAGCCGTTGCTGCAAGGCTCAGGCCTAACTCACTGCGATATAGGTCTTCTCTCATCAAGAGCCAGGAGAAAGAGAGAGATAAGATGGCCGCCGCTCCCTTATATGGGCAGGGGGCGTGGCGATTTTGATTGGTCCGAACGTCTACCATTCACTTTACATGGTATCATGGGATTGCTTACATCACAGGATCTATACACATTGCAAAACCCAAAATGAGTCTAGAAATACCAAAGTGAGGCCTGGAACGCATCCAGAATGAGGCTTGGAACGCATCACATGACCCGAAGGCCCTCTGACACCATGGAAACAAGTAATTAACCATTTATATACAGAAATAATACTATATACATTATTCTATGGACAAATTAGAAATCTATATAATATAATAGAGGCAACTAGGGGCAAACTGACTAACAGAGATTACTAAGTCCTAGGGACTCTGGCTACGGGGACCCATAGATAAATAAGTACCGTATGAAATGCGGTACTGGGATACCACATACAGCTATCTATAGATAGCTGTATATAGTGTATAACGCCCAAAGGGTTAACCTACACTGTCCAGCAGTGTAAGTTAACTCTTCCCTTGCTGGGCTTGCACATAGTGCACAGCTCAGCAAGGGGTTAAGTGAGCCAGCAATGTGTATACTGTATACACATTGCAAGCTCACTGTAAGTTCTTGCTGGGCAGTAGATATACGATGTATACCTACGGCTCAGCGTCAGCTGTTCTCCCGGCTCTGTAGCCCTGAGAACAGCTGATCCTGACATTCACATCAGGAGGATCACAGCGGGTGCCAGGAGAAGTGACATCCCTGGGATCTGTTCCTTACTGCAGGTACTAATACTCCCAACATGGAGCACACTCTGCTCCATGCTGGGAGCTGTAGTACCTGCATTAATAGACATATCGCAGCGAGTGTAACTTCTGACACCCACTGCGATCTGTCTATTAACGCAGGTACTACAGCTCCCAGCATGAGGCAGAGTGTACTCCATGTTGGGAGTAGTAGTACTTGTAGTAAAGGAAAGATCACTGCAGGTATCACTCCTGACACCCGCTGTGATGCTCCTGTATAATGTATGGATGCAGCGGCTGCTCTCCTATGGACCCCTGCACGGCCGTATATATACACATATTCCTATTTCTCACAGAGAGCTGTGATTGGCTGGAACCATCTGGCCAATCACAGCTCTGCGGGAAATATGAATATGTGTATATATACGTGAGTGCAGGGGACCATAGAAGAGCGGCCACCGCATCTATACGTTATACAAGAGGATTGCAAGGGACCCCTGCGATCTGTCAATTAGTACAGGTAACTACTACTCCCATCATGGAAGAGTGTGTTCCATGCTGGGAGTAGTAGTGCTACCTAAAAAATGTTTTTAAAAAAAGTGAAAAACACGCACACACTACATTTTTATTATTGTCGGCTACATTTTTAGTGCTTTACCCGCTCACAAAAAATGATCCCTGTTTAAAAATGAATAAACATTTCATAATAAAAAAGATACATTTCATTAGATACAATTTTTTCCATCACTACTGTATCTATTTTATTATGATTTTTTTATGGTACCCTACGAAATTTTTATAAAAAAGGTATCTCCATAATTTTTTTAGGATCACTAAAGTCCAAAAAAAGAATAAAAAGATTTACCGAATGTACCCGAATACCGAATGTATCCGAAAAATCAAACTGTATCTGTATCCTTTTTATTATCTTTGTTATCAGAATGAATTATTTACGTCATTTAGGGATAACGAATGCATTCATTATTTACAGCTATTCGTATTATCGTGGCTATTCGGGAATGTTCAAAATATGTTTTCGTGCATTCGGATCTGTCCGAATGCCCGAAAACGGTAAAATTCGGTAAATTAGACATTCGTGCCGAACCGAATTGCACATGTCTAGAAGTTACACTGTACCAGGACATTGCGCCCACGACCTTACTGAAAAGACGCCTGATGAGACCCCTGTTGGATAAGCTACGGGACGCTGGTATACAATACGCATGGCTGTTCCCGTTTGGACTGTCGGTGATCAAAGACGGCAAGAGGATTGCGATACGGACACCGTCTGATCTAGCTGGTGCCTGGTTGCAGATCGGTATCGAGCCAGTAGAGATACCTTCATGGCTCCTGGCTGCGGTGGCGGAACCACTGCCGCCGCTCCCGGTCATCGGCGAATGGAAGAGGGTAGCCAGACCCCGTACTCCCAAGGCAAAGAAACAGGCCCTTGCCTCAAGCACATAAGATGTGCGGTCCTGGAATTTACCTGTATGATGCCCCTGGAGCCACAGGACATCGCTAGAGTTCGTGGACGGAGCTTACTCGTTGTTGAGATGGGATTACGGTCCACATTACGGTCCACCCCTTAGACTCTCCAGCGGAGACGGCACCTCCACGGACTAGGTAAACTCTCTTAGCCCATCTCTCTAACCCCATGTGCTATGGAAGGAGGATGACTAGTCCCGCTTGCCATTTAGAGACAGGATGTTGCCCATGCGCCCCTCAATCACCCTGCCACCCGAATCCGCCCCTTCACTCTCCCATTCTTAGGTTCCATAGCTACTGGGACTTGTTTGGACTGCATACTGGACTCCGATCGCCTTCACAACGGGTTGAGGTCTTCACAGCGAGCCAGCGTAATCTGAGACTCCCTCCCCCCCCCTCAACTACTGCTCCAAGCAAGGACCCTGATAACCCCAGTCCTCTGGTCCCATCTCTCCCCCTCCCCCCCCCCCCTCCTCCTGTGGCCAGGTGAACCAGCGACTACACCCGGATCTACGGTACTCACATATGCCCTTACCTTTATCTCAACGACGAGACTTTTGATGTTTGCCTCCGTCTCTCCTGTATTCGGTTACTGTGTGCTATTTGGGGGTGTTGATTGGGTTATTACTCTTACTATCGTGCATAGTAGCTGATCCTCAATGTTCGCAATGTTTTTACTGGTTGTATTTCCACAAGATTGTCCCACCTGGTTAGGATGTTTCATGTTATCTTAATGTTAAGAGTGTATTAGTGTGCGCCTCAGGCTAGGATTTCCTATCATTTCCTACTTCTCCCCCCCCCCCCCCCCCACTGGCACTCTCCCTACCACATTAGGTGCTAGGTACCTGAGTGCACCTGTTACCTGTAACGACTTTCACCCTCAGGTCATTTGAACTACTGCCCACTCTTACATATTGAATCACTGACCTTTTCTAAATCTTCCTTTTCTCACCTGTATTTCCTTACCCACCTTCTCTTTTCTCATTATTTTCTTTTATCTTCCTTTCTCTTCTCCCGCCCTCCCTCTCCACTCCGCTTCCAACATTTCCCTCTGATCCACTCTTCTCACCTGCCTACTACTTCACCTTACCTCCCCCCCCACATCTCCCATTTCTTCTCCACTGCTTCTTCCTGCTCCACTTGCTTATCCTCTTTCTTCCATATACCCTCACTACACCTTCCGTTCCCTCACCCCCCCACCCTTTTCCTCCTCATCACAGTCTACTATTTCCATTTTCCTCTTCCCTCAGCCCCATACTCCGGACTCGCCTACACTTCACCTCTATCATCTGCTCTCCTTCAAACATACATACTCCAACCCCCCCAGCCTTACGTAAGACTTCCCATTGCTGCAGCTTAGATCTGGACACTTCCTCAGACAGAAATAGTTAAATATTTTCTATACATCCCCGAGTGTTCACTATGTCTGACAGAGCTCTCACAACCTTTGTCTCCTTCAATGTACGGGGACTGAGCACTCCTCACAAGAGAAGCCATGCACTGAGGATTCTCCATAGATTGAAACCGTCAGTAGTTTATTTTCAGGAAACTCATTTTAAGTTGCACAAGATACCGAATTTACCTCGCCGCTACTATGACCAGTGGTTCCACTCCTGCCATGACACCTCGGCATCTAAAGGTGTATCTATAGCCATACACAAAAGTTGCCCGATTAAGGTTCTACAGACTCTCTCTGACTCTGAGGGAAGATATCTTTTCCTAAATGTCCTATTGTACAATCGCAAGTTAACTCTGGTGAATCTATATGCCCCTAACAATGCCCAGGTGTCATGGCTTTTGGGGGCACTGGAAGACCTCCGGGCGTTTGCAGATGGTCCGGTGATATTAGGTGGTGATTTGAATGTTTCACTTAATCCGCTTTTAGTCACTTCTCAAGCACGTACTGCTGTTCCCCAGAGAACACTTGCCAAACTACACTCCAAACTAACTGATTTATCTCTTATAGATGCAAGGAGACAGAGGAATCTTTCCATCCGGGACTACTCCCATTACTCGTCAGTACACAGATCCTACCACAGACTTGACTATTTGCTGCTCCACAAGTCTCTCCTCCCGACGCTCATGACCACAGGTATTGACTCTATTACTATCTCCGATCACGCTCCTGTACATCTTTCTTTGTCTCTGTCCCCTTTCCCCTCCATTTCTTGGTGCTGGAGATTGAATGAAGGCATCCTTTCTAATCAGACTGCTCTAGCTGACATTACGCAACAGTTATCCTTATACTTTGATTTAAACTCTAAGTCGGGAACGGCCTTCATGCGAGGGATATTCATTTCCTGGGGTTTCAAACTGAAGAAAGAGAGGCAGCGCAAGATCACTGACATTCTGTCTGAAATCTCCACCCTGGTGAGGATACACAAGCCTACCGGGGCGATAGCGATTCAGGAGACACTTAAATCCCTATGCACCACCCTTAATACTCTCCTCACCGAAAAATCAGCGAAGGCCTACCTCCACCACAGGCACCGTATTTATGCACACGGGGACAAGGGAGGTAAGCTCATGTCCACACTTATAAAGAAGGCGAGAACAAAACAACACATTCATGCAGTGAGAGATGAGAGAGGCCACCGGTATACAGACACGCCCTACATTGCTAAAGCTTTCCAGACGTTTTACACCTCTCTGTATAATTTATCAGAGGGAGAGTCCCCGGACTCTGCTTCCGGCCGTAGAGAGGCGACGAAAAGATTTCTGACATCACTAAATCTCCCTACTTTGGACGAACACATGCAGAGAGAACTCATGCTACCTATTACCCCTGAAGAAGTGCAGAGAGTGGTCTCTTTTTTCCCACCGGGGAAGAATCCGGGCCCGGACAGTCTTCCACTGGAATACTACCGTAAATATGCAGACGTTCTGATCCCCCACCTCACCTCTGTTTGCGAGGCTTTATCCCGTGGGTCTCCTCTCCCTAAACAGTCCCTTGAAGCACATGTCACTCTCATTCACAAGGAAGGCAAGAACCCAGAAGACTGTGGGAGCTACAGACCAATATCACTTCTGAACTTAGACCTCAAAATCTGGGCTAAACTGCTCTCCTTGAGAATCAAGAGTCATCTTCCCCACTTAGTAGACGTGGACCAGTCGGGATTTGTACCAGGTAGGGAGGGTCGCACGAACACATTGAGACTGCTAACTGCGATCCAACATGCTCACATGAAAAGACTGCCCCTTGTCCTTCTTGGCGTTGACGGCATTTGATAGGGTCAATTGGGAGTATATGAAGGAGACACTACACCGCTTCGGATTTCCCCCGCAGTTTATAACAGCTCTTATGTCCCTTTACACACAACCGTATGCTTCGTTGATGGTCAACGATGACATATCCCCCCGTTCCGGATCACAAACGGGACCAGGCAGGGATGGCCTCTGTCCCCAACCCTTTTTATACTAACAATGGAAACGCTTTTACAGAGAGTTCGACAGTTGACCAGTATCTCAGGATACAAAACCCCGAGGGGAGAGCTTAAAGCACTAGACTTTGCAGATGATTTACTATTTATCTTAAGTGACCCTGCACACGGACTGCCTAGTTTATTAGACCTGTTCGTAGACTTTTGCTCGCTGTCGAACTTTAAAGTAAACGTTTCTATGTCGGAATTATTAAACATTACTTTTATCTGCAGCTAAGATTAAGGAGATCGACTCCCTGTCCCCTTTCCCCTGGGCCAAATCGTCACTCACGTATCTAGGGGTTAAAATACCTAGCTCGCTCACAAGCATTTTTCAACTTAACTTTAAACCCCTACTAGCAGAGATTAAAGAGACATTGGCTGGATATGATCTTCCCCTGATCCTATGGATGGGTAGGAAAAACCTGATTAACTGCTATGTGCTCCCTAAGGTTAGATACACATTACAGATGCTACCGATCACATTACCTGCCTCCTTCTTCTCCAGCGTCAAGTCTCTCTTTTCTAACTTTATTTGGAAGCAAAAGAGGCCTAGGTTAGCATATTCGCTACTCTCTCGCACAAGCGCCCAGGGGGGGGAATGGATGCGCCAGATGTGGAGAAACTCTACAACCTGATACAGCTCCGCAGATGGATAGATTTAATTAGTCCCCTACCGAACTCGCCTATCACTCTAGAGGTGGCATCAGTCGACTACTCTGGTGATCTATTGACAGACTTATGGCTCCCTCCTACATCATGTAGCCTCGCGCGTAACAAAGACGTCCTGTTCTCTGGTGTTTTATGTACTGCTCGTCTCCTGCTTCCCTCACTTTCCCCCTCTCTTTCCCCTCTACTACCTTCTTCTGTGCTGCCTGTGGTCGTGGGCGGTGGGGTGGTGGATCACCCAGATATATGGAATAAATTGGCCCACATACCCTTATCACAACTGTTCCCGAACGGAAGGATTCTAACAGAGACAGAAGTCAGGATGCTTTTCCCAGATACCAGTTTGACTTTTCTGCACATAGCTCACTTTCAGAAATGCAGTAGACTCTTTATAGAGGGCTCTCTACCCCTCAGGGAACTTACAGACTTTGAGTCAGATGTAGCCTCCCTTGACGTGAAACATAGGAAACTCTCGGCCTTACGCACACTATATGATGCCTGCTCCCCGTTCCGTCCCCCAGGTTTTCTGCTGTCTTGGGAGAGAGAGTTAGACATATCTTTTACGAGAGAAGAGCAGAAGTTCATACTGACTCCCAGTAGGGGATTCTCGAGATGTGTCCGACTTCAGGAATCACAATACAGACTAACCTCGAGATGGTACAGGACGCCTGATTTCACAAGTTAACAGACTCCGCTCTCTGCTGGAGATGTAAGCTTCACACCGGTACCCATTTCCACATCTGGTGGACGTGTCCGCTTATTGCCCCACATTGGAGGGAGGTGGAGGACACATGCTCCAAAATCATTGGCAAGAAAATCTCACTATCGCCGGCGTCTGCGCTTTTGGGATGCCCAACTGTTACGCATTCCCCAGACAAGTCCTCATTGATCTCACATTTGATCATGGCAGCCAAACAACTGATTCCCCTTACATGGCTGCAGTCCTTCCCCCCTTCAATTGCGGAGTGGCTGACGAAAGTCCAACAGATCCATGTATTTGAAGAGATGTCCAGTAGAGCTATTAGAACGTTAGATGCACACCGCATTGTCTGGGGACCATGGCGAGCATACTCACTAAACTGATGGATGGAGGAGAACTACAAAGAAGTTTTCCTCTACCCTTTTTTTGTATGATTTCAATGCAAGGGAAATGTATTATACGTTACGTGGTCTTACAGCATTATGACTGTCACTCCCTGTCACATGCCTCCCCCCCACCCCTACCCACACCTTCTCCCCTCACCCCCCCCCCACCCTACTCCACACCTCCCTATCCGCACTCCCTCCTCCTTATGTTACAACTCAGATGTTAATAAGTGCAGGTCAATGTTTTGATGCCAGATCTGTACTGTTATCTATACTATGATGGAGAAGGCGCTGCTGCGACAGCGACCCCCTCGCCTACCTTTGTTCCTTATCTCTTTGTATTGTGCGTTAATGACTTTAAAATAAAATAAAAACTTGTTTGGAAAAAAAAAGTCTGATGTGTAAGTGAAAAAAAAATGTTTACACAAAAATGCTGTTTTTCCCCCGAATTTTACATTTTTACAAGGGGTAATAGGAGAAAATGACCCCCAAAATTTGTAACCCCCTTTCTTCTGAGTGTGGAAATACCCCATGTGTGGATGTCAAGTGCTCTGCTGGTGAACTACAATGCTCAGAAGAGAAGGAGCGCCATTGAGCTTTTGGAGAGATAATTTGTTTGGAGTGGTAGTCAGGGGCCATGTGCATTTACAAAGCCCCCGTGGTGCCAGAACAATGGACCCCACACATGTGACCCCATTTTGGAAACTACATCCCTCACAGAATTTTATAAGGAGTGCAGTGAGTATTTACACCCCACTGATGTTTGACAGGTCTTTGGAACAGTGGGCTGTGCAAATTAAAAATTACATTTTTCATTTTCACGGACCACTGTTCCAAAAATCTGTCAGACACATGTGGGGTGTAAATGCTCACTGTACCCCTTATTACATTATGTGAGGGGTGTAGTTTCCCAAATGGGGTCACATGTGTGGGGCGGGGTCCATTGTTCTGGCACTATGGGGGCTTTGTAAACTTACGTAGCCTTCAATTCCGGACAAAATTTACCTTCAAAAGCCCAATGGTGCTCCTCTCTTCTGAGCATTGTAGTTCGCCCGCAGAGCACTTTCCATCCACATATGGGGTATGTTCTTACTCAAAAGAAATGGGGTTACAAATTTTGGGGGGCTTTTTTCCTATTTTCTGTTTTTTTATTTTCCTATCCAACTTTAATGAAAAATTCTTCAAACACCTGTGGGGTGTTAAGGCTCACTATACCACTTGTTACATTCCTTGAGGAGTGTAGATTCCAAAATGGGGTCATATGTGAGTATTTCTTTTTTTGCGTTTATGTCAGAACCGCTGTAAGATCAGCCACCCTTGTGCAAATCACCAATTTAGACCTTAAATGTACATAGTGCACTCTCCCTCCTGAGCGTTGTGGTGCGTCCGCAGAGCATTTTACGCCCACCTATGGGGTATTTCCGTGCTCAGGAGAAATTGCGTTACAAATTTTAGGGGTATTTTTTCCCTTTTACTGCTTGTGAAAATAAAAAGTATGGGGCAACACCAGCATGTTAGTGTAAACATTTTTATTTTTTTACACAGGCTGGTGTAGCCCCATACTTTTCCTTTTCATAAGGGATAAAAGGAGAAAAAGCCCCCCAAAATATGTAGTACAATTTCCCCCAATTATGGAAATACCCCATGTGTGGCCCTAAACTGTTTCCTTGAAATATGACAGGACTCTGAAGTGAGAGAGCGCCATGCGCATTTGAGGACTAAATTAGGGATTGCATAGGGGTGGACATAGGGGTATTCTATCCCAGTGATTCCCAAACAGGGTGCCTCCAGCTGTTGCTAAACTCCCAGCATGCCTGGACAGTCAGTGGCTCTCTGGAAATGCTGGGAGTTGTTGTTTTGCAACAGCTGGAGGCTCCATTTTGGAAACACTGCCGTACGATACGTTTTTCATTTTTATTGGGGGGGAACAGTGTAAGGGGGTGTATATATAGTGTTTTACCCTTTATTATGTGTTAGTGTAGTATTTTTAGGGGACATTCGCACTGGCGGATTACAGCGAGTTTCCCGCTAGGAGTTTGCGCTGTGGCGAAAAATTTGCCGCAGCTCAAACTTTAAACATAAACCCCACTGTAAACTCGCCCGTGTGAATTTTCCCTGTATGTTCACATGGGAGGGCAAACCTCCAGCTGTTTCATAACTACAACTCCCAGCATGTACTAACGGACCGTGCATGCTGGGAGTTGTACTTTTGCAATAGCTGGAGGCACACTGGTTGGAAAACCTTCAGTTAAGTTCTGTTACCTAACTCAGCACTTTCTAACCAGTGTGCCTCCAGCTGTTGCAAAACTACAATTCCCAGCATGTACTGATCGCCGAAGGTCATGCTGGGAGATGTAGTTATGCAACAGCTGGAGGTACGCAACTACAACTCCCAGCATGCCAAGACAGCTGTTTGCTATTTGGGCATTCTGGGATTTGTAGTTTTGCAAAAGCTGGAGGGTCACAGGTTGGAGATCACTGTGCATTGATCTCCAAACTGTGGGCCTCCAGATGTTGCAAAACTACAAATCCCAGCATGCCCAGACTGCAAACTGCTTTGTGGGCATTCTAGGAGTTGTAGTTTTGCAACATCTGGAGGGCTACAGTTTAGAGACCACTGTATATTGGTCTCAGACTGTAGACCTCCAGATGTTGCTAGGCAACTCACCGGCTTTCGTAGGATCCAGGGAGCCGCATCGCCGTCCTCCTCTTCTGCCGCCGATCACCCCTGCCGATCGCCGCCTGCTGCCGCCGCCGGTTAGTGATTGGGCTTCGATGCCGGATCCTGTCGGTTTCCCCGTTCTGCCCAGCCTACTGTGGGTGGGTAGAAAGGGGAAACTGAAAGTTAACCCCCCTGCCCCCGATCTGCAATTGGTTGTCGCTTCTTGATGACCATTAGCAGGGATAGGAGGGGTGGCACCCCTGCCACCTCACTCCAATCCCTTCAGAGGGATCGTGGGTTTCTTTGACAACCGCGATCCCCTTTATATACTGGTCACCATAGACCCGTATGACCCGGAATCGGCGCAAATCGCCGGTGTAAATACACCGGCGATTTGCAGCGATCGCTGACATGTTGCATGGGATGCCTGCTGACTGATTTCAGCTGGGATCCCGGTCCGGTCCCCGCCCGGCGTGTGGTGGGGACCGGAATTCACAGGGGCGTATGGATACGCCCTGAGTCCTTAACGATCAAAAACCCAGGGCGTATCCATATGCCCTGGGTCCTTAAGGGGTTAAGGGGTTAATAATAGTAATAGTAATAATAATAATTATACTGTTTCTACCATATCCACTTATCCAGAGATATTATGCTAGAGATATATTGTCATCCTTCATTCCTGGGAATCCAACTCTCCCCTTCTACAGATCTCTGATTCCTTAATCATCCAATAGGGGGGCTTGTTTCCCACTTATGTTTCTAGGTGGACAATATCTTCTGTCTCCATTACAAGCTGTATGTCCAATATGGGAAATGTGCCTTGAATTATGCAGCTCCTCGCTCACTTGTTAATGTATCAAGTGACCCAGAGCCCACCACGTGGAGGTGGCTGCATTTCGGGCTCCTCCCCACCCCCACCCCCAACCATATGCAGACCTTGTGTGACCCAATCAGCATCTTGTTAAATTGGTTCACATTGATCGTCAATGGCCTTTGCTTTAATACTTCTTAGCTGTGTATGTAGGAAGTAAAATGGCATCTTGAATGTGGTCATCATGCCGGTTACTGTCCATTTGGCCATGGCCCATGCTCCAACCCACACATTGGATACATAATTGGGCCACTTCAGTTTGCTTTTAGCATATTGCCAAGTCCGCTGCAGCCAAGACACTTTGGGCTCCGAGGCATCTTCAGAGGTTGTTGGTAAATCCATCTGGTTATCCGCCATGGTGACTGTCACATGATCGCTGTGCCTGGATTCATGTGGGTCTGAATTGTCACCTAAAGCCATGTCAATAGCCACATCTGCTCGCTGACCACGGTGCTTAATCTTCTTCCCAGGTATTTTATGGATCTCATAATATGGTGGAGTGACCTTATAATGATATAGGTTAGTATACCGCCAAAGGAAACTCGTCACGTAATGTATGAGACACACGACAGGCACCGAGAGAACTGGGATATCTGCAAAATAGCGACAGGATACAATATATTAGACCTATATTCATTCATTTATTTATGTATATATATATATATGTAAATACATATGTTCATATATATGTATATATATATATATATATATATATATATATATATATACTTTTTTTGTTAAAACTGTAATTTATACAGCAAACTATAAATATTTTATAGGCTATATGCTAGAAGATTAGATGTCATGGATCACTGTATGAAGCTTTTTTTAAACTTATGTGTGACTAAAACATTGTTATTATAATTATATTACTACTATTATTATATTATTTCACTAATATCAGAGTAGTTTCCCATGTTTTCTTTTAGAAGGCAAAATACTTAAAGCATTGATTCACAAACTGAAATCATTTATCTCACAGGAATAAACATTTGCTCAATTGCTGTAAGAGACTTAAAGGAGTACTCTGCCTCTAGACATCTTATCCCCTACCCAAAGGATAGGGGATAAGATGTCTGATTGCAGGGGTCCCGCAGCTGGTACCCCAGCGATCTCTGTGCAGCACCCAGCGTTCGTTCAGCATTCGACAGGGTCGCAACTTCACGGCCACTCCCCTCGTGAGGTCACACCACAACCTACCCATAGACTTACATTGAGGGGGCGTGGCCCTAATGTCACAACCCCCGCCGCCCGCTCCAAGCGTTTGGAACAAAATGTGCCGAACGCTGGGGAAGCCCCCCTTTAAAGCCACCCAGGATAGACTGTACAAGAGAACATCAGTAACTTTACTGCACTCTACTATATTAACTTTACACTAATACATTCATGTTAAATCCATTTATAAACTGAAATTTTGGAAGCTTTCATTATTCCTACCTCTTAGCTTCATGGTCGCCGTCCTTACAGGATCCTTTTGCCTAAATAGACAAAATTCTCTTCAATTTGCAAAATAAGCGCAGGTCTAGTAGGAGAACGTGTTCACCCGCCGAACCGAGGAAATAAGTGTTAGGGATTGGATTCTACCCTGGAGAAAGTCTCTTTGATGTGTGATGTCACAGCAGATGACATCACGTGTATGTGTATCCATTGTAATGGCTGTACTGTACTTTACTTACACTATGTACAGTTATACTGGGGGTTTACAAAGGATTTGAAGATTACAGTTTTAACCCCTTCAGGGTTACAGCCCTTTTTGGTCTTGAGGACAAAGGACATTTTCATTTTTACATTTTTCATTTTTCCTCCTCCCCTTCTAAGAGCCATAAATCTTTTAATTTTCCACCCAAAGACCAATATGAGTTGTTGTTTATTTTGCGACCAACTGTACTTTGTAATGTACGGTAACATAAAATGTACGGTACTATAAAAAAATATATATATATTATTTACGGCTGGAAATTGAAAAGAAAACCACAATTTGGCAACTTTTGAGGGTTTTCGTTTTTATTCACTGACATGTTCTTTTTATACTGCGGGTCAATGCTTGGGTAAACGCTTTACTCTTTTTGTACTGCTTCAAAAAAATCTAACTTTTTGAACAATATAAGTATGTTTTAAACTGTATGAGGGCTAATTGTTTGCTGTATACGGAAAAATAAAAAAAAAGTTATAGAGGTCAGAAGAGGACAATTTTAAACGTACTAATTTTGGTGTAAAAGTAATAATTTTTTTTAACAGAAGTAAAACAAAATCAAACCTTAATAAGCTGTGTATCAATTTAATCGTATGGATCTACAGAATAAATATAAGGTGTCATTTTTACCGAAAAGTGCACTGTGTAGAATCTGAAGCCCCGGAAAAAAAAAATCAGAATGGAGTTTTTTTTCCCCCCCTAGTTTTGCCGTAGATTTTGTGGTGAAATGATTGTTGTCATTACAAAGTACAATAGTTGGCACAAAAAAACAGCCCTTATAGGACTGTGTATGTAGAAAATTGAAAGTGTTATGATTTTAAGAAGGTGAGGAGGAAAAAACTAAGTGCAAAAATGAAAAAACCTGTCCTGAAGGGGTTAAAAATATATAAATACTGTATATCCCGGCGTATAAGACGACTTTTTAACCCCAAATTTTCTTCTGAAAAGCCGGGGGTCGTCTTATACGCCGGGTATTGAGGTCCGGGATAGGAAAACTTCTGATTATCTGTCCGGGCCGGCTCCTGTGTGTAGCTGCAGGCAGGGGCCGGCCAGAGCAAGTAAAAACTAATACTGTATACTAAAAACCAGGGTGCCTCCAGCTGTTGTGAAACTACAACTCCCAGCACGGCAAAGTTGGGGGTCGTCTTATACGCCAAGTCATCTTATACGCCGGCATGGTCACTGCACCTGCACTCACATTTAAAGAAGATCTGTAGTGCTTATAACTTATCCCCCATCCTAAGGATAGGGTATAAGTTATAGATCACGGGGGGGTACGAGCGATCGGGCCCCCCGCCATCTTCTGTACGGGGCCACAGTTATGTACAGGAAAGGGGGCATTCTGTCCCCGCTTGACGCGGCAGAGGGCACGCCCCTCCATGTATTTCTATGGAAGTCATGGAAGGGCGTGCCGGCTGCCGCGTCATGCGGGAACAGAATGCCCCCTTTCCTGTTCATTGCCACGGCCCCATACAGGAGATCGCGGGGGGCCCCAGTGCTCGGACCCCCCTGCGATCTATAACTCATCCCCTATCCTTAGGTTGGGGTATAAGTTATAAGCACTAAAGATCTCCTTTAACCTGTTGGGGACGGAGGGCATACCTATACGCCCTCCGCCCACCACCTTTCTATAATGCGGGGCCACGCCGTGGCCCAGCGTCATAGCGGGTCGGGCCAGGCCCCTAACAACAGCCGGGAGCCGAGGCTAATAGCGAGCAGCACTGATCGTGGTTTCGCGCGCTATTAACCCTTTAGATGCAGCGTTCAACTTGATCACTGTCCGAACGCCGAATGACTGCTCAGTGCCTGAGATCCAGGTATGAGCAGTCAAGCGGCAGAATCATTGATCAATGGTTTCCTATGAGAAACCATTGATCAATGTAAAAGATCAGTGTGTGCAGTGTTATAGGTCCCTATGGGAGCTATAACATTGAAAAAAAAAAGTGAAAAAAGCTTGAATCACCCCCCTTTTCCCGTAAAAAAAAAATCCAAAAACTGTGTAAATGAACATATATGGTATCGCCGCATACAGAAATGTCGGAATTATAAAAATATATAGTTAATTAAACCGCACAGTCAATGGTATACGTGCAAAAAATAAGCCATCATATGGAGCCATCATATGGAGGAAAAAACTAAAGTGCAAGAACGGGAAAACCCTCCGTACCCAAGGGGTTAATCCCTGGACATGTTTTATTCATATGGTTATGCTTGTATGGGCACTTAATCTGTGATTTGTTGTTTTCATCGGTACCACATTTGTGTATATGTGATTTTTGATGACTTTTTATTCCTTTTTTTTTTCCCCCGGGATGTGATCACAATTTAGCATTGGACTTTGTTATTTTTATGTTTTATGTCGTTCATCGTATGGAGTCATTAACGTTATATTTTAGTCATTCAGACTATTCTACCAAATATGTTGATTTATTTTATTTAAATAAAAAAAAAATTTTTATAAAATGGGAAAAGAGGGGGAATTCATTTTTTATTGGAGGAGGCACTTATTCCCTTTATTAAACTGTAACAGTTAATAGCTATATTTAGATTTTTAACCCCTTAAGGATGCAGCTCATTTTCACCTTAACAACACGGCCCTTTTTTGCAAATCTGACCACTGTCACTTTATATATGAATAACTCTGGAATGATTTTACTTTTCATTCTGATTCTGAGATTGTTTTTTCGTGACATATTCTACTTTAACATAGTGGTAATTTTTGTCGTTACTTGCATCTTTTCTTGGTCAAAAATCCCAAAATTTTGAAAATTTAGCATTTTTCTGCCTGTAAGAAAAATGGACATTCCAAATTATATATTGATTCACAAATACAATGGGGGACATTTATCAAGGGATTTAGAGCTCTTTTTTTGCTTACAAAAGTCGCAGAAAAAGTCGCATTAGCACTTAAGCAATTTTTTGTGCGACTTTTGGCTGTAAGCAAAAAGCTACAAAAGAGCGTACGAAAGTAAATTTTATTTTTTACTTTGCAATGGTCAGGGATTTATCAAGTGCGAAAGTCGCATAAAAAGTCGCAAGCCCTCAAAAACTGCATAAATATAAGCCAGCTCGGAGCTGGCACACAAAACGGCTTTTGAGAGCAAATTTTATATTTCCCGCTGGCAGCCGTGATCACAGCTCCAGCGGGAAATATATTGCAACTGTACAAAGGAGCCCGGGCTGGCATCACTCTGCAGCCGCCCAGCTCTGTCTGATTCTAACCCCGCTACCCTAACATAATGACATCCCCCCCTTGTTTCCCACCCGCCTGCGCTGCACATCTCCCATCTGTCTGCTACCTGTTGCAAGACTACAACTCCCAGCATGTCCATACAGTGAGGGCATGCTGGGAGTTGTAGTATTGTAGCGGGCGGACAATGTGCGGCGCGGGCGGGTGGAAGACAAGGGGGGTGGGGGTTATATAAAGCAGTGTCCCCATCCCCATCATTGTATTAGGGTAGCGGGGATAGAATCGGAGGAACCCGGGCGACTGAAGACTGACTCCAGCCTGGGCTCCTTTTAACAAACCTCGGCGCAGCAGAGTTTCTATTTCCCTTAATGTAATTTCATATTTCCCACTGGGTCCCGTAATTGGCCAGGACCGAGCAGCCAATCACGGGAAATTTGATATTACATTAAGGACTAAAAGCTCCGCGGTTCCGCTAGATGTTAAAAGGAGCCCGGGCTGGCATCAGTCTGCACCCTCCCGGGCTCCTCAGATATCCTGCGGCGCCGTGGTAAGGTGCCCGGGCTAACCTCACTCAGCAGCCCCCCACGGGACTCCCACAGCCGTCAGGGAGATGTGTAGGTGTACTTACTGTAAGGACATGCTGGGAGTTGTAGTTGTGTGGCAGGTGACAGGCTTTTCACCTGCCCCCCTACAACTCCCAGCATGCCCTTACAGTAAATATATGCTGGGAGTTGTAGTCATGTGGTGCGGGAGATTGTTACCCCCCCCCCCCCCCCCACACACACACACACTACAACTCCCAGCATATCCTTACTGTAAGGGCATGCTGTGAGTTGTAGTCATGTGGGGCGGGAGATTGTCACCCCCCCCCTACAACTCCCAGCATGCTCTTACTGTAAGGGCATGCTGAGAGTTGTAGTCAGGCGCGGACGGGTGACAATAAATGTATTAACCTATTTTTCTTTTTTTCTCCTCATTTCAGATCCATGTATCCTGTGGACTATTGCGGATTTGGTGGACTGCTTCAATGACCAGCGTCTTTTTTAAACCTGTTTAATGTTAATGAGAGTGTTTTTTGGAATAAAATTTTTTGAAACGTGTTGTGTTTTTATTTTTTTTATTACTTGAAAGGCTTAGTCTAATAGACGGAATCCATTACTAAGCCTATGCTTAGTGTTAGCCCCCAACACAGCTAGCGCTAAGCTTCAATTATTACCCCGGTACCCACCGCCACACGGGTGCCGGGAAGAGCCGGTACCAATAGGCCCGGAGCATCAAATATGGCGCTCCTGGGCCTAGGCGGTAACGGGCTGGCATTAATTAGGCTGGGGAGGGCCAGTAACAATGGTCCTCGCCCACCCTGGTAACATCAGGCTGTTGCTGCTTGGTTGGTATTTGGCTGAAAATAAAAATAGGGGGAACCCTATGCGTTTTGTTTTTTTTTATAATTATTCATGCAAAACAAAGATAAGGTTCCCCCTATTTTTATCCAAATACCAACCAAGCAGCAACAGCCTGATGTTACCAGGGTGGGCAAGGACCATTGTTACTGGCCCTCCCAAGCCTAAATAACACCAGCCTGTTACCGCCTAGGCCCAGGAGCGCCATATTTGAGCCTCTGGGCCTGGTGGTACCGGCTCCTCCCAGCACCCCTGTGGTGGTGGGTAACGGGGAAATAATTGGGGGTTAGCGCTAGCTGTTTTGGGGGCTAATGCTAAGCTTCAGCTTAATAATGGACTCTGTCTATAATACTGCTTCCACTACTAAGCCTGCCAAGTAAATAAAAAAAAACATCACATTTAAAAAAAAATGTATTCCAAAAAAACACTCCCCCAAAAGTCCTCATTCACCATTTTATTAACATTAAACCAAAAAAATGCTAATCACTGCACTCCCCTGAATCTAAAGTAATCCACAAGATACACGTATCTGAAATGAGAAGAAAAAAAATTAGTTAGTACATTTAGGGTAAAAAAAAAGTGGTAAAAAGGGTAAAAAAAAAAAAACATACATACCGTATATACTTGAGTATAAGCCGAGTTTTTCAGCACGATTTTTCGTGCTGAAAACACCCCCCTCGGCTTATACTCGAGTGACCTCTCCGCCCTCAGTGGTCTTCAACCTGCGGACCTCCAGATGTTTCAAAACTACAACTCCCAGCAAGCCCGGGCAGCCATCGGCTGTCCGGGCTTGCTGGGAGTTGTAGTTTTGAAACCTCTGGAGGTCCGCAGGTTGAAGACCACTGCGGCCTTCGACATCATCCAGCGCCCCCTTTCACCCCCTTTAGTTCTGTACTCACCTCCGCTCGGCGGGACGGTGCTCCGCTGGTCCAGTGCTGCAGGACTGTCCGGTGGGAGGTCGTCTGGTGGGATGGTGGTTCCGAGCTGCCATCTTCACCGGGGGGGGGCCTCTTCTCCGCGCTTCGGGCCCGGAATAGTCACATTGCCTTGACGACAATGCAGGGGGACGTTCATTACCAACGTCCGTCTGCGTCGTCATCAAGGCAACGCCTCTATTTCGGGCCCGAAGCGCGGAGAAGAGGCCCCCCCGGTGAAGATGGCAGCCCGGAGTACAGAACTAAAGGGGGTGAGAGGGGGGCTAGATGATATTGAAGGCCGCAGTGGTCTTCAACCTGCGGACCTCCAGAGGTTTCAAAACTACAACTCCCAGCAAGCCCGGACAACCGATGGCTGCCCGGGCTTGCTGGGAGTTGTAGTTTTGAAACCTCTGGAGGTCCGCAGAAGACCACTGTATCAGACATTGACAAGCGGTGATGGTGAAGGTGGGGCTGGTGACAAGGGGATGATGACAAGGGGATGATGAAGGGGGTGGGGATGATGACAAGGGGATGATGACAAGGGGATGATGAAGGGGGGGTGTGTGGGATGATGACAAGGGGATGATGAAAGGGGGGTGTGGGATGATGACAAGGGGATGATGAAGGGGGGGTGATGACAGGCGGTGATGATGAAGGGGGGGATGATGACAGGCGGTGATGATGAAGGGGGAATGATGACAGGCGGTGATGATGAAGGGGGGATGATGACAGGCGGTGATGATGAAGGGGGGATGATGACAGGCGGTGATGATGAAGGGGGGATGATGACAGGCGGTGATGATGAAGGGGGGATGATGACAGGCGGTGATGATGAAGGGGGGATGATGACAGGGTGATGATGAAGGGGGGATGATGACAGGCGGTGATGATGAAGGGGGGTGATGACAGGGTGATGATGAAGGGGGTGTTAATGACGGGGGTCTGGATGATGACAGGGGGAATGATGTATTTCCCACCCTAGGTTTATACTTGAGTCAATAACTTTTCCTGGGATTTTGGGGTGAAATTAGGGGCCTCGGCTTATATTCGGGTCGGCTTATACTCGAGTATATACGGTGTGTGTGTGTGTGTGTGTGTGTGTGTGTGTGTGTGTGTGTGTGTATATATATATATATATATATATATATATATATATATATATAAAAATTCAAAGCTGCAAAATTGTGTTCTGTAGTCATTTATTAGTTTTTGCTTATGTGTGCAAAAAAAAAAAATGGTATTCAAAAGTGATTTATTGGTTTTTGCTTATGTAAGCCAAATTTATCAACCCCCTGTGGTAGTTTAATAATGTGTCACACAAAAGCAAAACCAAAAGCAAGAAAAAAATGCCAACAGAACTCGATTACCAAAGCAACAATGATAAATGTCCCCGAATATGTCTACTTTATGTTTGCATCGTAAAGTTTTCATGTTTTTACTTTTTTAAGACATTAGAGGGCTTCAAAGTATAGCAGCATTTTTACAAAATTTTCACGAAAAATTAAAAATCAGAATTTTTCAGGGACCAGTCAAGTCTGAAGTGGATTTTGAGGGGCCTTTCTGTGAGAAATATACCACAAATGACCCCATTATAGAAACTGCACCCCTCAAAGTATTCAAATGCCATTAACAAAGTTTGTTAACCCTTTAGGTGTTTCACAGGAACAGCAGCAAAGTGGAGGAGAAAAATTAAGATTTCCATTTTTTATACTAACATGTTCATGTAGCCCAAATTTTTTTTCCATTTTTGCAAGGGTTCTTAGGCGAAAAAGTCCCACAAAATTTGTAGCCCAACTTCTCTTGAGTATGGAAATACCTCATATATTGACGCAAAGTGCTCTGTGGGCCCACAACATGGCTCAAAAGGGAAAGAGCAACTGTGGGATTTTAGAGGGTGAATATTGCTGAAATGGTTTTTGGGGGGCATGTTGCATTTAGCAAGCCCCCATGGTGTCAGAAAAGCAAAAAAAAAAAAAAAAAACATGGCACACTATTTGGGAAACGACACCCCTCCAGGAACGTAACAAGGGGTACAGCGAACCTTAACACCTCACAGGTGTTTAACAGGTTTGCATTTAAGTTGGACTTGAAAGTGAAAAATTAGATTGTTATACCCCTTGTTATGTTCCATGAGGGATGCAGTTTCCAAAATGGGGTCACATGTGGGTGTTTTTTTTTTTGTGCGTGTTTATGTCAGAACCGTTGCAACTATCAGCCACCTGTGCAAATCACCAATTTAGGCCTTAAATGTACATATTGCGCTCTCACTACTGAGCCTTTTCGTGCCTCTGCAGAGCATTGTACGCCCACATATGGGGTATTTCCGTACAAATTTTGGGGGTCTTGTTTCAAAATAAAAAGTATGGGACGACACCAGCATGTTAGTGTAAAAAAACATACTGGTGTAGACCCCAACTTTTCCATTTTATAAGTGGTAAAATTACAAAAAGCCCCCAAAATTTGTAACGCAATTTCTCCCGAGTACGGAAATACCCCATATGTGTCCCTAAACCGTTTCCTTGAAATATGACAGGGCTCCAAACTGAGAGAGCGCCATGCGCATTTGAGGACTAAATTAGGGATTTGCATAGGGGAGGACCCGGATGCAAGCATTACAATTGACTCTGCTACCATAAATACCCTACAGCAGTGTTTCCCAAACAGGGTGCCTCCAGCTGTGGCAAAACTCCCAGCATGCCTGGTCAGTCAATGGCTGTCCGGCAATGCTGGAAGTTGTTGTTTTGCAACAGCCGGAGGCTACTTTTTGCAAACAGTGCCGTACCAGACGTTTTGAATTTTTATCGGGGGGGGGGGGGGGGGGGGGGGTTTACACTGTGTAAGGGTATATGTAGTGTATTACTCTTTATTTTGTGGTAGCGTAGTGTAGGGTTTTTAGGGTATATTCACACGGGCAGGGGTTCATAGTGAGTTTTCCACTGGGAGTTTGAGCTGCGGTGGAAAATTTTATGCAGCTCAAATTTGTAGCGGGAAACTTACTGTAAACCCCAGCTCGTGTGAATGTACCCTGTACGTTCACATTAGGGGGGGGGGTCAAACCTCCAGCTGTTGCAAAACTTCAACTCTCAGCATGGACTCACAGACCGTGCATGCTGGGAGTTGTAGTTTTGCCACAGCTGGAGGCCCACTGGTGAGGAAAACCGTGTTAGGGAACAGACAAACTCAGTGCTTCCCCACCAGGGTGCCTCCAGCTGTTACAAAACGAACACTCCCAGCATGCACGGTCTGTCAGTGCATGCTGGGAGTTGTAGTTTTGCAACAGCTGGTGGCACACTGGTGGGGAACCACTGAGTTAGGTTCTGTTACCTAACTGTGTTTCCTCACCAGGGTGCCTCCAGCTGTTACAAAACAAACACTCCCAGCATGCATGGTCTGTCAGTGCATGCTGGGAGTTGTAGTTTTGCAACAGCTGGAGGCACACTGGTGGGGAACCACTGAGTTAGGTTCTGTTACCTAACTGTGTTTCCTCACCAGTGTGCCTCCAGCTGTGGCAAAACTACAACTCCCAGCATGCACTGATGGCTAAAGCGCATGCTGGGAGTTCTAGTTATGCAACAGCTTGAGGCACGTGTTCAGTGGCGTCGCTAGGGGGGGGGGGGGGCAGAGGGGGCCACAGCCCCCCCTACATCATGATTGGCCCCCCCTTGTGCCCCCCTAGCAGCAGTAGGTCACTAGCAGCTCTCATGGCCATCAGGGGGGTACCGCTAGTTCACCAGTAAGGGGCATCCTTTTTTTAAATAAACCTTCAGCCTGCAGCCCTGTCACCACGCAGGGGCCGCGCTATGCAGACTGGGAAGAGCAGACAGGAAGCTCCTCCCCCTCTCTCACTCCCCTGTATACTGGACCTTGTGGAGCAGGCCCGCTGTGTGTATACAGGCCCGGACACCACCAGTATGGAAGACTTACCTGCCCAGTGCCCACTGCTCATGCTGCCCTTTTAAAGTAAGTAACTTGCTTGGGGGAGAGGGGGAAAGTTGTAGTTCGGGAGACAGTGGGAGGTAGTTCAGTGTTTCCCAACCAGGGGGCCTCCAGCTGTTGCAAAACTACAACTCCCAGCATTCCTTTGGCTTTATGAGCATACTGGGAGTTGTAGTTTTGCAACAGCTGGAGGCCCCCAGGTTTGGAAACACTGATCTATCTATCTATCAATCAATCTATCTATCTATCATCTATCTATCTCATATCTATCCATCCATCCATGCATCTAACTTTCTATCTATCTGTCTATCTATCTATCTTTCTCATATCTATCTATCTCATATCTATCTATCTAACTCAGATAGATGAGATAGATATGAGAGATAGATAGGTAGATAGATGATATATAGATAGATACATAAATATATATAGATAGATAGATAGATATGAGATAGATAGATAGATAGATAAATAGATGATATATAGATAGAGAGATGATATATAGAAAGATACATAAATAGATGGATAGATAGATGATAGATAGACAGATCGATAGATAGATGATAGATACATAGATATGATATAGATAGATAGATAGACAGATAGATAGATAGATGATAGATACATAGATATGATATAGACAGATAGATAGATGATAGAAAGATTAGATAGATAGATAGATAGATAGATAGGAGATAGATGGATATGATATAGATAGATGGATATGATATAGATAAATTTATATGATATAGATAGATAGGAGAAAGATAGATAGATAGATAGATAGATCAGTTTCCCAACCAGGGGGCCTCCAGCTGTTGCAAAACTACAACTCCCAGCATTCCTCTGGCTTTATGAGCATACTCGGAGTTGTAGTTTTGCAACAGCTGGAGGCCCCCCGAGTTGGGAAACACTGATCTATCTATCAATCAATCATCTATTATCTATCTATCCATCTATCCATCTATCTATCTATCTCATGTCTATCTATCTATATAATATCTATCTATTTCATATCTATCTATCTATCCATCTATTTATGTATCTATCTTTCTATTTATCTATCTATCTATCTATCTCATATCTATCTCAGATAGATGAGAGATAGATGAAAGATAGATAGATATGAGAGATAGATAGATGATATATAGATAGATAGATACATAAATAGATGGATATATAGATAGATATGAGATAGATAGAAAGATAGATAAATAGATGATAGATAGATGATAGATAGATATGATATAGATAGATAGGAGATAGATGGATATGATATAGATAGATGGGTATGATATAGATAGATAGGAGATAGATAGATAGATAGATAAAGAACAATATGATGCAGCACGCCACAGGTTTGCAGAAAATGGTGGTTTATTCCATCATGTGCATAGACTATGCTGCATCATATTGGGGGAGATTTATCAAAAGCTGTGCAAAGGAAAAGTTGCCCAGTTGCCCATAGCAACCAATCAGATCACTTCTTTCATTTTTCAGAGGCCTTTTCAAAAATGAAAGAAGTGAGCTGATTGGTTGCTATGGGCAACTAGGCAACTTTTCCTCTGGACAGGTTTTGATAAATCTCCCCCATTGTTCTTTGTCTGGATTGAAGAACCAGTGGACCCAGGTTCCAAGTATGCGGGCACCCCGACTTCTCTCTAATCTCTGGATTTTGTTTGTGCCGTTTTTATTTGTTTTAGATAGATAGAATCAAATAGACAAAATCATTTATCTCACAGGAGTAAACCTTTACCCAATTGCTGTAAGAGACTTAAAGGGTACTCTGCCCCTAGACATCTTATCCCCTATGTAAAGGATAGGGGATAAGATGTCTGATCGCCGGGGTCCCGCAGCTGGGACCCCAGTGATCTCTGTGCAGCACCTAGCCTTTATTCAGAACACTGGGTGACAGGGTCGTAACGTCACAGCCACGCCCCTCGTGACATCATGCCACACCCCCTCCCATAGACTTACATTGAGGGGGCGTGGCCGTGATGTCACGACCCCCACCGCCCGCTCCAAGCATTCAGAACTCTACTATATTAACTTTACACTAATACATTCATGTAAAATCCATTTTTAAACAGAAATTTTGGAAGTTTTCATTATTCCTACCTCTTAGCTTCATGGTCGCCGTCCCTACAGGATCCTTTTGCCTAAATAGACAAAATTCTCTTCAATTTGCAAAATAAGCGCAGGTCTAGTAGGAGAACGTGTTCACCCGCCGAACCGAGGAAATAAGTGTTAGGGATTGGATTCTACCCTGGAGAAAGTCTCTTTGATGTGTGATGTCACAGCAGATGACATCACGTGTATGTGTATCCATTGTAATGGCTGTACTGTACTTTACTTACACTATGTACAGTTATATACTGGGGGTTTACAAAGGATTTGAAGATTACAGTTTTAACCCCTTTAGAAGTCACAGCCCATTTTGGTCTTGAGGACACAGGACATTTTCATTTTTATGTTTAAAATTTTTCCTCCTCCCCTTCTAAGAGCCATAAATCTTAAAATGTTCAACCTAAAGACCCATATGAGGGTTTGTTTCTTTTGCGACCAACTGTACTTTGTAATGAAACCTTTAATTTTAACATAAAATATATGGTACTATAAAAATGTATATATATTATTTGCGGCAGGAAATTGAGAAGTAAACGGCAATTTTGCAACTTTTGATAGTTTTTATTTTTACACAGTGAAGTGTATGATAACACCGACATGTTCTTTTTATACTGTGGGTCAATGTTTGGGTACACGCTTTACTCTTTTTGTACTGTTTAAAAAAATAAATCAAACTTTTTGAACAATGTAAGTACGTTTAAAATTGTACGAGGGCTAATTTTTTTCCGTATACATCCCTGCATACGGAAAAAGTCATAGAGGTCAGAAGAGGACAATTTTAAAGGTACTAATTTTGGTGCAAAAAGTTATAACTTTTAATGTTAAACAAAATCAAACCTTAATGAGCTGGATATCAATTTAATTGTATGGATCTAAAGAACAAGGTGTCATTTTTACCGAAAAGTGCACTGTGTAGAATCGGAAGTCCCTAAAAAAAAATTCAAAATGGTGTTTGTTTTTTTTCCAATTTTGCCCCACTAATATTTTTTTTCTCGTTTTGCTGTAGATTTTGTGGTGAAATGATTGATGTCATTACAAAGTACAATATGTGGCGCAAAAAAACAGCCCCATAGGAGTCTGTGTTATGATTTTAAGAAGGTGAGGAGGAAAAAACTTAAGCGCAAAAATGAAAACCTGTTGTCCTGAATTTTTCATGTTCACTGCACCTGCACTCACATTTAACCCCTGGACATGTTTTATTCATATGGTTATGCTTGTACTGGCACTTAATCTGTGATTTGTTGTTTTTATCGGTACCACATTTGCGTACATGTGATTTTTGATGACTTTTTTTTATTTTATTTTTTTCTGGGATGTGATCACAATTCAGCATTGGACTTTTTTTATTTTTACGTTTTATGCCGTTCACCATATGGAATCATTAACACTATATTTTAATAATTCTGACTTTTCTGGACATTGTTATGCCAAATATGTTGATTAATTTTTTTTTTTTTTTACAAATTTTTATTTGTAAAATGGGAAGAGGGGGAATTAATTTTTTTATTGGAGGAGATACTTATTCCCATTATTAAATTATAACTGTTAATAGCTATCTTTTGATTTTGAATACTGATCAGTAATATCGACAATCTACTTCTCTGGTCTCAAGATCTCTGGAGATGGCGCACTACAATGCTCAGAAGAGGAGGAGCGCCATTGAGCTTTTGGAGAGAGAATTTGTTTGGAATGGGAGTCAGGGACCATGTGCGTTTACAAAGGCCCCCGTGGTGCCAGAACAGTGGACCCCCCACATGTGAACCGATTTTGGAAACTACACCCCTCACAGAATTTAATAAGGGGTGCAGTGAACATTTACACCCCACTGGCGTTTGACAGGTCTTTGGAACAGTGGGCTGTGCAAATGAAAAAATGCATTTTTCATTTTCAAGGGCCACTGTTCCAAAATTCTGTCAGACACCTGTGGGGTGTAAATGCTCACTGTACCCCCTTATTACATTACATGAGGGGTGTAGTGTCCAAAATGGGATTACATGTGGGGGGGGGGGGGGGGTCCATTGTTCTGGTACTATGGGGGCTTTGTAAACACACGTGGCCTTCAATTCCGGACAAAATTTATCTTCAAAAGCCCTATGGCACTCCTTCTCTTCTCAGCATTGTAGTGCACCCGCAGAGCACTTCACATCCACATATGGGGTATGTTCTTAATCTGAAGAACAAATTTTGGGGGGCTTTTTTTCCTATTTTCCCTTATGAAAATGAAAAATTTAGGGTAATGCCAGCATTTTAGTGATTTTTTTTTTTTTTTTTTCATTTTCCCATCCAACTTTAATGAAAATTCTTTAGTGTTAAGGCTCACTATACCCCTTATGTTCTGTGCGGGTTGTAGTTTCCAAAATGGGGTCACATGTGGGTATTTATTTTTTTGCGTTTATGTCAAAACCACTGTAAAATCAGCCACCCCTGTGCAAATCACCAATTTAGGCCTCAAATGGTCATGGTGGGCTCTCACTCCTGAGCCTTGTTGTGCGTCTGAGAGCATTTTACACCCACATATGGGGTATTTCCGTGCTTTTCCTTTTACCGCTTGTGAAAATAAAAAGTATGGGGAAACATCAGCATGTTAGTGTAAAAATTTTAATTTTTTTACACTAACAGGCTGGTGTAGCCCCCAACTTTTCCTTTTCATAAGGGGTAAAAGGAGAAAAAGCCCCCCAAAATTTGTAGTGCAATTTCTCCCGAGAACGGAAATACCCCATATGTGTCCCTAAACTGTTTCCTTGAAATACGACTGGGCCATGTGCATTTGAGGACTAAATTATTGATTGCATAGGGGTATTCTTCGCCAGTGATTCCCAAACAGGGTGCCTCCAGCTGTTGCTAAACTCCCAGCATGCCTGGACAGTCTTTGGCTGTCTGGAAATGCTGGGAGTCATTGCTTTGCAACAGGTGGAGGCTCCGTTTTGGAAACACTGCCATACGATACATTTTTCTTTATTGAAGCGGAAAACTCACTGTAAACTCGCCCGTGTGAATGTACCCTGTACAGACCGTGCCTGCTGGGAGTTGAACTTTTGCAACAGCTGGAGGCACACTGGTTGGAAAACCTTCAGTTAGGTTCTGTTACCTAACTCAGTATTTTCCAACCATTGTGCCTCCAGCTGTTGCAAAACTACAACTCCCAGCATGTACTGATCGCCAAAGGGCATGCTGGGAGATGTACAGGGTGGGCCATTTATATGGATACACCTTAATAAAATGGGAATGGTTGGTGATATTAACTTCCTGTTTGTGGCGCATTAGTATATGTGAGGGGGGAAACTTTTCAAGATGGGTGGTGACCATGGTGGCCATTTTGAAGTTGGCCATTTTGAATCCAACTTTTGTTTTTTCAATAGAAAGAGGGTCATGTGACACATCAAACTTTTTGCGAATTTCAAAAGAAAAACAATGATTTGCTTGGTTTTAATGTTCATGAGTTATTTAGAAGTTTCTGACCACTTCTAAAATGTGTTCAATGTGCTGCCCATTGTGTTGGATTGTCAATGCAACCCTCTTCTCCCACTCTTCACACACTGATAGCAAAACCGCAGGAGAAATACTAGCACAGGCTTCCAGTATCCGTAGTTTCAGGTGCTGCAGAATGGGCAAAAGAAATATTGGAACAGGACCCTCAGTTTACGCAGAAGATTTGTTCAGTGATGAGGCAAACTTTTATGTGAATGGTGAAGTTAAAGGGGTACTCCACCCCTAGACATCTTATCCCCTATCCAAAGGATAGGGGATAAGATGCCTGATAGCCTCACGCCCCTTCCCATAGACTTGCATTGAGGGGACGGGGCGTGACGTCACATGAGGGAGGAGTCATAACATCACAAACTTCTGTTCCCATGGTCGGGACTCAGACCCTCCAGCGCTTCCCGAGCAGAAAAAAAGGTGGGTGCCGCATGCTATATTGCGGGGGTCCCCAGCGGCGGGACCCCCGCGATCAGACATCTCGCTATAAGATGTCTAGGGGTGGAGTACCCCTTTAACAATCAAAACCACCGCTATTGGTCTGACACTAACCCACATTGCATAGATCCTTGCAAGACTGTTGGAACACAAAAATTGATGGTATGGTGTAGTATATGGGGTACAAAGATAGTGGGGCCATTCTTCATCAATGGAAACCTCAAGGCCACTGGATATGCGAAATTGCTACATGATGATGTGTTTCCCTCTTTATGCACTGAAGCTGGCACGTTCCCTGAGTTTTTTCTAGCAAGATGGTGCACCACCACATTATGGGTGTCAGGTCCGAGCATTCCTAGATGAAAAGTTTCCTGGAAAGTGGATTGGTCGTCGTGGGCCAGTTGAATGGCCCCCAAGGTCTCCCGATCTGACCCCCTTAGACTTTTATCTTTGGGGTCATCTTAAGGCAATTGTCTATTCTGTGAAGATACGAGATGTGCAGCACCTGAAACTACGGATACTGGAAGCCTGTGCTAGCATTTCTCCTGCGGTGTATATAGTAGTATATAGCAGTGTATATGGATACTGGAAGCCTGTGCTAGCATTTCTCCTGCGGTGTTGCTATCAGTGTGTGAAGAGTGGGAGAAGAGGGTTACATTGACAATCCAACACAATGGGCAGCACATTGAACACTATGTAAGTGGTCAGAAATTTGTAAATAACTCATGAAAGAATAAAGTTACGTTAAAACCAAGCACATCATTGTTTTTCTTGTGAAATTCCCAATAAGTTTGATGTGTCATATAACCCTCTTCTTATTGAAAAAACTAAAGTTGGATTCAAAATGGCCAACTTCAAAACGGCCGCCATGGTCACCACCCATCTTGAAAAGTTTCCCCCCTCACATATACTAATGTGCCACAAACAGGAAGTTAATATCACCAACCATTCCCATTTTATTAAGGTGTATCCATATAAATGGCCCACCCTACAGTTATGCAACAGTTGGAGGTACGCAACTACAACTCCCAGCATGCCAAGACAGCTGTTTGCTGTTTGGGCACGCTGGGATTTGCAGTTTTGCAACATCTGGAGGGCTACAGTTTAGAGACCACTGCACAGTGATCTCCAAATTGTGGCCCTCCAGATATTGCTAGGCAACTCACCAGCTTCCGTAGGATCCAGGGAGCCGTACCTCCATCCTCTTCTGCCGCCGATCGCCGCCCGCTGCTGCCACCGATGGGTAAGTGGACTTCGGTGACGGTCCCTGTCGGTTTCCCCGTTCTGACCCACCTATTGTGGGTGGGCAGAATGGGGAAACCGAAAGTTAACCCCCCCCCCTGTCCCCAAACTGCTAAAAATAAATAAATAAATGTTTTATGGTCACTGCACTTGCACTCACATTTAACCCCTGGACATGTTGTATTCATATAGTAATTGCTTGTATGGGCACTGGTAATCATGGAATATTATATGAGATGCTCCGCCAGAATTTTCCATGATTCAAAATTTGGTGACAAACTCAGCAATTTTGACGGAAAAAAAAAGGGTTGCGAAAAAGAACTCTCACATATTTTAGTCCCTTAAGGACAGAGCCCTTTTTCACCTAAAAGGGGTACTCTGCCCCTAGACATCTTATCCCTTATCCAAAGGATAGTGGATAAGATGGAAGATTGCCGGGGTCCCGCTGCTGGGGACCCCCAGGATCTCTGCTGCGCCACACCTCTATTGTTACTGCACAGAGCGTGTTTGCTCTGCGCGTAATGACGGGTGATACAGGGGACGGAGCATCGTCATGTCACGGCTCCGCCCCCTCGTGACGTCACGACCCGCCCCCTCAATACAAGTCTATGGGAGGGGGCATGGCGGTTGCCACACCCCCTGCCACAGACTTGCATTAAGGGGGTGGGCCGTGATGTCACAAGGGGCGGAGCTGTGACGTCACGCTGCTCCGTCCCTTGTATCACCCGTCATTACGCAGAGAGTGAACTCGCTTTGTGCAGTAATAATAGTGCAATGCCGCACCGGCGATCCCGGGGGTCCCCAGCAGAGGGACCCCGGCGATCGGACATCTTATACCCTATCCTTTGGATAGGGGATAAGATGTGTAGGGGCGGAGTACCCATTTAAGGATTCAGCCCTTTTTTGCAATTCTGACCACTGTCACTTTATACATTAATAACTCTAAGATGCTTTTACTGATTATTCTGATTCCGAGATTGTTTATTCGCGACATATTCAACTTTAACACAGTGGTAAATTTTCATCGTTACTTGCATCCATTCTTGGTGAAAAATCCCCAAATTTCATGAAAATTTTGCATTTTTCTAACTTTGAAACTCTCTGCTTTTAAGGAAAATGGATATTGCTAATAAATGATATATTGATTCCCATATACAATATGTCTACTTTATATTTGCATCATGAAGTTGATATGTTTTTGCTTTTGGAAGACATCAGAGGGCTTCAAAGTTCAGCAGCAATTTTCCAATTTTCCACAAAATTTTTTCAGGGACCAGTTCAGTTTTGAAGTGCGTTTGAGGGGTCTTCTTATTAGATATACCCCATATATGACCCCATTATAAAAACTGCACCCCCCAAAGTATTCAAACTGACATTCAGAAAGTGTGTTAACCCTTTAGGTGTTTCACAAGAATAGCAGCAACGTTAAGGAGAAAATTCAAAATCTTCATTTTTTACACTCGTATGTTCTTGCAGAACCATAGAAACATAGAATGTGTCGGCAGATAAGAACCATTTGGCCCATCTAGTCTGCCCAATAATCTGAATACTATGAATAGTCCCTGGCCCTATCTTATATGAAGGATAGCCTTATGCTTATCCCATGCATGTTTAAACTCCTTCACTGTATTTGCAGCGACCACTTCTGCAGGAAGGCTATTCCATGTATCCACTACTCTCTCAGTAAAGTAATACTTCCTGATATTACTGCAAAGACCTTTGCCCCTCTAATTTAAAACTATGTCCTCTTGTGGTAGTTTTTCTTCTTTAACCCCTTAAGGACCAAGGACGTACCGCTACGTCCTTGGTCCTGCTCTTCTGATATAACGCGGGGTTACACAGTAACCCCGCGTCATATCATGGCGGGCCCGGCGTCATAGTGAAGCCGGGACCCGCCTCTAATAGCGCGCAGCGCCGATCGCGGCGCCGCGCGCTATTAACCCTTTAGCCGCGCGCTCAGAGCTGAGCCGCGCGGCTAAAAGTGAAAGTGAAAGTTCCCGGCTAGCTCAGTCGGGCTGTTCGGGATAGCCGCGGCTAATCGCGGCATCCCGAACAGCTGACAGGACAGCGGGAGGGCCCCTTCCTGCCTCCTCGCTGTCCGATCGCCGAATGACTGCTCAGTGCCTGAGATCCAGGCATGAGCAGTCATGCGGCAGAATCGTTGATCACTGGTTTCTTATGAGAAACCAGTGATCAACATAGAAGATCAGTGTGTGCAGTGTTATAGGTCCCTATGGGACCTATAACACTGCAAAAAAAAAGTGAAAAAAAAAAGTGAATAAATATCATTTAACTCCTCCCCTATTAAAAGTTTGAATCACCCCCCTTTTCCAATAAAAAAAAAAACACAGTGTAAATAAAAATAAACATATGTGGTACTGCGTGCGGAAATGTCCGAATTATAAAAATATATCATTAATTAAACCGCTCGGTCAATGGCGTGCGCGCAAAAAAATTCCAAAGTCCAAAATAGTGCATTTTAGGTCACTTTTTATATCATTTAAAAATGAATAAAAAGTGATCAATAAGTCCTATCAATGCAAAAATGGTACCGTTAAAAACTTCAGATCACGGCGCAAAAAATTAGCCCTCATACAGCCCCATACACGGAAAAATAAAAAAGTTATAGGGGTCAGAAGATGACAATTTTAAACATATTAATTTTCCTGCATGTAGTTATGATTTTTTCCAGAAGTCCGACAAAATCAAACCTATATAAGTAGGGTATCATTTTAATCGTATGGACCTACAGAATACATATCAGGTGTCATTTTTACCTAAAAATGTACTACGTAGAAACGGAAGCCCCCAAAAGTTACAAAACAGCGTTTTTTTTTTCAATTTTGTCGCACAATGATTTTTTTTCCCGCTTCACCATAGATTTTTGGGCAAAATGACTGACGTCATTACAAAGTAGAATTGGTGGCGCAAAAAATAAGCCATCATATGGATTTTTAGGTGTAAATTTGAAAGAGTTATGATTTTTTAAAGGCAAGGAGCAAAAAACGAAAATGCAAAAACGGAAAAACCTCCGGTCCGGAAAAAAAAATCATTGTGCGACAAAATTGAAAAAAAAAACGCAGTTTTGTAACTTTTGGGGGCTTCCGTTTCTACGTAGTACATTTTTCGTTAAAAATGACACCTTATCTTTATTTTGTAGGTCCATACGATTAAAATGATACCCTACTTATATAGGTTTGATTTTGTCGGACTTCTGGAAAAAATCATAACTACATGAAGGAAAATTAATACGTTTAAAATTGTCATCTTCTGACCCCTATAACTTTTTTATTTTTCTGTGTATGGGTAGTATGAGGGCTAATTTTTTGCGCCCTGATCTGAAGTTTTTAACGATACCATTTTTTGCATTGATAGGACTTATTGATCGCTTTTTATTCATTTTTAAATGATATAAAAAGTGACCAAAAATGCACTATTTTGGACTTTGGAATTTTTTTGCGCGCACGCCATTGACCGAGTGGTTTAATTAATTATATATTTTTATAATTCGGACATTTCCTCACGCAGTGATACCATATATTTTTATTTTTATTTACACTGTGTTTTTTTTTTTTATTGGAAAAGGGGGGTGATTCAAACTTTTAATAGGGGAGGAGTTAAATGATCTTTATTCACTTTTTTTTTTGCAGTGTTATAGGTCCCATAGGGACCTATAACACTGCACAAACTGATCTTCATCATTGATCACTGGTTTCTCATAAGAAACCAGTGATAAACGATTCTGCCGCATGACTGCTCAGGCCTGGATCTCAGGCACTGAGCAGTCATTCGGCGATCGGACAGCGAGGAGGCAGGTAGGGGCCCTCCCGCTGTCCTGTCAGCTGTTCGGGATGCCGCGATGCAGCTCTGAGCGCGCGGCTAAAGGGTTAATAGCGCGCGGCGCCGCGATCGGCGCTGCGCGCTATTAGAGGCGGGTCCTGGCTTCACTATGACGCTGGGCCCGCCGTGATATGACGCGGGGTTACTGTGTAACCCCGCGTTATATCAGGAGAGCAGGACCAAGGGCGTACCTGTACGCCCTTGGTCTTTAAGGGGTTAACCTTTCCTTGTAAGTTTTATTCTGCAATCCATGTACTAGTTTAGTAGCTCTTCTCTGAACTCTCTCTAGAGTATCTATATCCTTCTGGAGATACGGCCTCCAGTACTGCGCACAATACTCCAATTGAGGTCTCACCAGTGTTCTGTACAGCGGCATGAGCACTTCTCTCTTTCTACTGCTTATACCTCTCCCTATACAGCCAAACATTCTGCTAGCGTTTCCTGCTGCTCTTTTACATTGTCTACCTACCTTTAAGTCTTCTGAAATAATTACCCCTAAATCAATTTCCTCAGATACTCAGGTCAGGGCAGTGTCAAATAATCTATATTCTGCCTGAGGGTTTTTACGCCCCAGGTGCATTATCTTGCACTTATCCACATTTAATTTCAGTTGCCAGAGTTCTGACCATTCTTCTAGTTTGCCTTAATCCTTTTCCAATTGGCGGATCCCTCCAGGAACATCAACCCTGTTACATATCTTTGTGTCATCAGCAAAAAGACATACCTTACCATCGAGACCTTCTGTAATATCGCTAATGAAGATATTAAACAATATTGGTCCCAGTACAGATCCCTGAGGTCCCCACTGGTGACAAGACCTTGCTCTGAATATTCTCCATTGACTACAACCCTCTGTTGTCTGTTACTCAGCCACTGCCTAATCCACTCAACAATATTGGAGTCCAAGCTCTATGACTGTAGTTTATTGATAAGTCTTCTATGTGGGACAGTGTCAAAAACCTTACTAAAATTTAGATATGCAATGTCTACTGCCCCTCCGCCATCTATTAGTTTAGTCACCCAGTCAAAAAAATCTATAAGATTTGTTTGAAATGATCTCTCTGAAGTCAACCCATGTTGTTTTTCATCTTGCAATCCATGGGATTTTAGATGTTCCACAATCTTATCCTTTAGTAGGGTTTCCATTAATTTCCCCACTATTGATGTCAGACTTACTGGCCTATAGTTGCTTGATTCCTCCTTACTACCTTTCTTGTGAATGGGCACAACATTTGCTAATTTCCAATCTTCCGGGACGGCTCCTGTTACCATTGATTGGTTAAATAAATCTGCTAACGGTTTTGCTAGCTCACCACTAAACTCTTTTAATAATTTTGGGTGTATCCCATCAGGCCCCTGTGATTTATTTGTCTTCACTTAAGGCAGTCGGCTAGCCCCTTATTCTCTTCTACATGCCTTCCTTCCTTTGTTTTTAATTTAGTTATTCCTTTTTTTGATTTCCTTTTTTCATTTATATATCTGAAGAATGTCTTATCCCCTTTATTCACAGACTGAGCTAGTTTTTCTTCTGCCTGTGCTTTAGAAGTTCTTATAACTTGCTTGGTCTCTTTCTGCCTAGTCTTGTAGAATTCCCTATCTTCATTGCTCTGGTTGTTTTATAATTACTAAATGCTAGTTTTTTGTTTTTTATGATTTTGGCCACTTCTGCTGAGTACCACAGTGGTCTCTTCCTTTTTCTGCTTTTACTGACAAGTCTTGTGCAATTTTCTGTTGCCTTCAATAAAGCGTCTTTTAAGTAGTCCCATTTCTCCTGAACTCCATGTAATTTGTTCCAGTCTGATAGGGACTCATTTATGACTAATTTCATTTTTGAAAATTCTGTTTTTCTAAAATCTAAAACTTTTGTTTTTGTGTGGTGTGACTCCTTCACTGTTCTTATATTAAACCACACTGACTGGTGATCACTAGATCCAGAGCTTTCGCCTACAATAACATCATATACCAAATCCCCATATGTGAATACCAAATCCAAAATGGCGTCCTTCCGCGTTGGCTCCTCAACCACTTGTTGTAGAGATAATCCCAGTAGGGAATTTAGAATATTTGTACTCCTGGCCGAATCAGCTATTTTGGTTTTCCAGTTTATATCCGGAAGATTGAAGTCTCCCATAATGATAACTTCTCCTTTCATTGTCATTTTAGATATTTTTTCAACTAGTAGATCATCTACTTCTTTAACTTGGCCAGGTGGTCTGTATATCACACCTACACGAGTTACTGCACGGTTACCAAACTGCAACGTAACCCAAACTGACTCTGTGGTTTCCTCACTAACTTGTATTAGGTTAGATTTTATGCTATCTTTCACATACAGGGCCACTCCTCCTCCTTTCTTGCCTTCTCTTTCTCTTCTGTATAAAGAGTACCCTGGTATGGATATGTCCCAGTTATTCCCTTCATTAAACCATGTCTCAGTAACGGCATTGGTTGTGTAGTGTTTTTATGGTACATTCACATGGGCGGAGATTTACAGTAAGTTTGAGCTGCGATGGAAAATTTGGAAAAACTCCCAGCATGCACTGGCAGACCATATATGCTGGGAGTTGTAGTTATGCAACAGCTGGAGGCACATTGGTTGGGAAACACAGAGTTTGTTACTTTACTCAGTGTTTCGCAACCATTGTGCCTTCAGCTGTTGCAAAACTAGAACACCCAGCATGTACAGTCTCAGTGCATGCTGGGAGTTGTATTTTTGCAACAGCTGGAGGCACACTGGTTGCAAAACACTGAGGTAGGTAACAAACTCTGTTTCACAACCAATGTGTCTCCAGCTGTTGCAAAACTGCAACAATCAGCATGCATTGACAGCCGAAGGGCATGCTGAGAGTTGTAGTTTTGCAACAGCTGGAGGCACACTGCTACAACTCCCAGCATACCCTTTGGTAGTCTGTGCATGTTGGGAGGTGTAGTTATGAAAAACTAGATGCACACTTTTTCATAGAAAAAATGTGCCTCCAGCTGTTGCATTACCACAACTCCCAGCATGCACAGACTACCAAAGGGCATGCTGGGAGTTGTAGTTGGAACTCCAGCTGTTGCAAAACTACAACTCCCAGCATTCCCTTTGGCTTTGCATGCCGAGAGTTGTTGCTAAGCAACATCAGGAGGTGAACAGGCCTCACCTCCTGCTGTATCCTGCCGCCGGGACCGCCGCACTGTATCCTGCCGCCGGGCCCAATCCTGCTGCTGCTTCGACCGATCAATCACGTGATCGTGAGGTGTCACCCATGCCACCTCACTCCTGCTGAGTAAGGGGGAATGGGGCTGTCTCGGACAGCCCCATTCACCCTTTTTTTCCGGGTCACCGGGTCACCAGAGACCCAATTGACACGGAATAACCACAAATCGCACATCTGAATGGACCTCTGGACCCCCCCTGGGCAATATGCCGGGATGCCTGCTGAACGATATCAGCAGGCATCCCGGTCCATGCCCAGCGAACGGCAGGAGCTGGAAGAACGCAGGGCATACCTATACGCCCTGAGTCCTTAAGGACTCGGAAATGGGGGCATATGGATACGCCCTGCGTCCTTAAGGGGTTAATATTTTAAAAGCAGCACAAGAGACCTTTAAAAATGTGAGGAGAAAAAAAATGGTGTGATTAATATCGCTGGAACAGAAATGACAGTAATTTTTTAATATCTCACCCAATGTGAACTGAACTCAACCCACTTGTAAGTCTGAGTTTACCTGCTACTACATTGAGATGTGGTGACTGGGGTGTTGCAGTATGTAACAGGGTCTGGTTGTATAAACCCTGGGGGCAAGATGTTGTTAACCCCTTAGTGTTCGTGACGCCAGGATGTGTTTATTCCGGTATGGTAACCGCCGTCAACCAATCCAGAAATGGTTTGTAATAAAGGAATGTCCACAGCAAGGATTCTGAATAAACTGGAACTTTTACTTGAAATGTTTAGGGAACAGTCTTTACAATTATGCAGTTCCTTCAGAGGCAACCGGGACACAGGATACCTTGCAGGCTTGCTGGGACTTGTAGTTTTGAGGATATTTATGCAGGCCACTGTGCTACTAATATATTCCTTAGCTGAGGAGTAGTCACTGGATTTGTAGAGAGAATTGTAACTCACGTTTTAGAAGTGGCTGTGTTTCTTTAGGCTTTGGCCTAGATGAGATGAATTTGCAGTATACAGGACTTTGTGCTTCCTTTTAAGTCCAAGAGATAAGAGAGTATAGAGACTACAGCCACTTATATACTAGGGGGCTGGACTAAAGCCCATTGGTTGCTAATGCCTGGGGTTCCTGTGCCCATGGAACTCTGGGTATATCACATGACAGTAGATCACATGACCAAGGAAGGTCCTATACATTTTATACAAACTGTTCAACTTTATACATATGAATAATAGATGCACATAATGAATATACACTGCATTTATATGAGACAACAAGGGGGGAGCCCTGCAGGAGAGCCCTATGGACCTAAGAGACTCTTCCTGAGGGGACAGGTCCTGTACCGGGACACCTCAAATCCCCTTGTTTAATGAAAGTCGCCCTCAACGTCTGTCCCCTTAGGGAGAGGAGCGAAATGGCCATTGGGCCGAATGTAGTTCTGAAGCATTTAACTATAACGTCCAATTTCAGTACACATTAAAATGTCCATACATGCTCTGTAACTTGGGAACAGGAGGATATTGGTTAACTTTAGTACTTGCTGGATATAATTTACCATTTAATGGTTGAGACAAGGTTCCTTAAAGGGGTACTCCGCTGCCCTGTGTCGGAAGCTCCGCTCCCCAGCGTCCGGAAGTTTATTGTTCCTGACGCTGTGTGCGGGCTTCCGTGTTCAGGGCTGCCCCTTGTGACGTCACGCCCGCCCCCTTCATGATGTTATGCCCGCCCCCTCAATGAAAGTCTATGGGAAGGGGGCATGATGGCCATCGTGCCCCCCTTCTCATAGTCTTTCGCTGAGGGGGAGGGCGTGACATCACGAAGGGGGCGGGCGTGACGTCACGAGGGGCAGCCCTGAACACGGAAGCCCGCACACAGCGTCCGGAATAATAAACTTCCGGACGCTGGGAAGCGGAGCATCGGACACAGGGCAGCGGAGTACCCCTTTAAGAACACAGCCATGAATATGGTAACAATACTTTTACATTTTACAACAATACCTTTATTTATTTTTATTATTGTTTTTTTTATAGAGATATACCTACATATTACTATGCATCTCTAATGACTATGCACATATTATTAGTACTATCACATTTGACTGACTGACAATCTTACTGACATTTGACTGCTATATAGAGTGGGGATCAAAAGTTTGGGCACCCCATGTAAAAATTTGTATTAAAGAAGCCAAGGAAAGATGGAAAAATCTCCAAAAGGCATCAAATTACAGATTTGACATTCTTATAATACGTCAACAAAAGTTAGATTTTATTTCCATCATTTACACTTTCAAAATAACAGAAAACAAAAAGATGGCGTCTGCAATAGTTTGGGTACCCTGCAGAATTTATAGCATGCACTGCCCCCTTTGCACAGCTGAGACCTGCCAGTGTCATGGATTGTTCTCAATCATCATCTGGGAAGACCAGGTGATGTGAATCTCAAAGGTTTTAAATGCCCAGACTGATCTGACCTTGCCCCAACAATCAGCACCATGGGTTCTTCTAAGCAGTTGTCTAGAAATCTGAAACTGAAAATAGTTGATGCTCACAAAGCTGGAGACGGCTATGAGAAGATAGCAAAACATTTTCAGGTGTCAATATCCTCTGTTCGGAATGTAATTAAGAAATGGCAGTCATCAGGAACAGTGGAAGTTAAAACAAGATCTGGAAGACCAAAAAAATATCAAACAGAACAGCTCGCAGGATTGTGAGAAAAACAATTCAAAACCCAGAAAGATCTGGCAGACACTGGAGTTGTGGTACACTATTCCACTATAAAAACATACTTGTACAAATATGGTCTTCATGGAAGAGTCATCAGAAGAAAACCTCTTTTACATCCTCACCACAAAAATTAGCGTTTGACCGTTTTGGAAACAAGTTCTGTGGATCGATGAGGTTAAAATTGAAATTTTTGGCCGGAATGAGCAAAGGTACGTTTGGAGAAGAAGGGGAACAGAATTTAATGAAAAGCACCTCTGTCCAACTGTTTAGCATGGGTGAGAGGATCAATCATGCTTTGGGGTTGTATTGCAGACAGTGGCACAGGGAACATCTCACGAGTAGAAGGAAAAATGGATTCAATAAAACTTCAGCAAATTTTGGATGATAACTTGATGCCATCTGTGAAAAAGCTGAAGTTAAATAGAGGATGGCTTCTACAAATGGATAATGATCCTAAACACACCTCGAAATCCACGGGGGATTACATCAAGAGGCGTAAACTGAAGGTTTTGCCATGGCCTTCACAATTTCCCAACCTCAACATAATTGAAAATGTATGGATAGATGTTGAAAGAACAGTGCGTGACAGACGGCCCAGAAATCTCAAAGAACTGGAAAACTTTAGTAAGAAAGAATGGGCAAAGATACCTCAAACAAGAATTGAAAGACTCTTGGCTGGCTACAAAAAGTGTTTACAAGCTGTGATACTTGACAAAGGGGGCAGTACAAGATATTAACTCTGCAGGGTGCCCAAACTTTTGCAGACACCATTTTTTTGTTTTCTGTTATTTTGAAAGTGTAATTGATGGAAATAAAATCTAAATTTTGTTGACATATTATAAGAATGTCTAATCTGTAATTTGATGCTTCTTGGAGATTTTTCCATCTTTCCTTGGCTTCTTTATGCACATTAATACAAATTTTTACCTGGGGTGCCCAAACTTTTGATCCCCACTGTATGGTATGCATGATGTCTGCAATGGTTATACATACTCGACATTATCTCACTGTTGCTGCTACTACATTGAGATGTGGTGACTGGGGTGTAGCAGTATGTAACAGGGTCTGGTTGTATAAACCCTGGGGGCAAGATGTTGTTAACCCCTTAGTGTTCGTGACGCCAGGATGTGGTTATTCTGGTATGGTAACCGCCATCAATCAACCCAAGAACGGTTTGTAATAAAGGAATGTCCACAGCAAGGATTCTAAATAAACTGGAACGTTTACTTGTTTAGGGAACAGTCTTTACAATTATGCAGTTCCTTCAGAGGCAACCGGGACACAGGATACCTCACAGGTTTGCTTGGACTTGTTATTATTGAGATATTTAGGTAGACCACTGTGCTACTGATATATTCCTTAGCTGAGGAGTAGTCACTGGATTTGTAGAGAGAATTGTAACTCATGTTTTAGAAGTGGTTGTGTTTCTTTTGGCTTTGGTCTAGATGAGATGAATTTGCAGTATACAGGACTTTGTGCTTCCTTTTGAGTCCAAGAAATAAGAGAGTATAGAGACTACAGCCACTTATATACTAGGGGGCTGGACTAAAGCCCATTGGTTGCTAATGCCTGGGGTTCCTGTGCCGATGGAACTCTGGGTATATCACATGACAGTAGATCACATGACCAAGGAAGGTCCTATACATTTTATACAAACTGTACAAATTTATACATATGAACAATTAATACACATAATGAATATACACTGCATTTATAAGACAAGGGGGGAGCCCTGCAGGAGAGCCCTATGAACCTAAGGGACTCTTCTGAGGGGACTTAAGGATGGTACAGGATAGGTCCTGTACCGGGACACCACAAAGCTTAATGTTAATTATAGAAACAATTATATAACAACTCTATTATTTTATGGTTAAAAATACACACTGCACACCTTGTTAATTGTAGGACACGTACATGCTGGCGTACCCACTAAATTTGAAAATGTTGTGTAAAAAATAGAATAAGGCACAAAATAATTGTGTAAGATTTTTACAGACTACGTAAATAACCCATATGTGGCACTAAAATTTTCCATTAAAAAAAAAATAAAAAATCCATAGTAATGCAGCTTCATGCACATTTTGGGGTGGGTAATGTACCGAGCCGCTTTTTTTTTTTTTTTTGTGGCTTCACTATTGTTTATGTGCCTGTTGGTGCTGCGCTGCCTTCCTTCCTGATGTAAACTCCTTCCTCAGCGCGGTGACGCATGTCTCCACCCACCAACGTCACAAAATGTGGGCTCAAAATTAAACAAAAAAGCCCCCAGGGTACGGATATTCATGGTGCGGCATAGTGTGTTTTTAATACTTTTTTAATTTCAGAGGAGGGTGGATGGGTTGTTGCGGGATAGTTGGAGTGCAGCTATTTAGTGCCGGGGAGGCCAGTCAGGGTGTCACCTGATGCAGTACACCCCCTCCCAGTCACTCTCTAGTAACACTAATGGTAATAAAGGGTAGATAAAGAACTTCGGCTATTAACATAAGGGAAAACTTTTCTATTTTAAAAAAAGGCTTTTGCAAGTGGGTTTCCCAGGTTTTGCTTCCGTGCGATTTATTTTTCAAAGTCGTGCGACTTTTTGATAAATAGGTCACACATAAGCAAAAGTAAGTTAAAAAACAATTGTCATATAAAAGCCGTACGTTTGAAAAGAATGATAAATCTCCTTCAAAAAGTTTTTTCTGGAACTTCGTTTCTCGGCACAGACGTCTCTACCATGATATCAGTCTTCCAGAGCTGCCAAGGAGACTTCCAATAACAATACTCCAGATCACAAAAATTCTGGAGACGGCTTCAGCAGCAGCGGAGGAGCAAGATGAGACACACAACTCGTGTTGCTTTTGGCTCCAAAGAAATGGAATCTGCATTAAGTGCAAGTTCCCACTTAAAAGGTTAGGACCATTCCCATATAATCTTACACTAAGAGCTATTCTCATACCGGCCCCACTGCATCTGTACAGCACAGTGTTTCCCAACCAGCGTGTCTCCACCTGTTACATAACTACAACTCCCAGCATGCCCTTTGGCTGTGCATGCTGGGAGTTGTAGTTATGAAACAGTAGGAGGCACACAGGCCTCACCTCCTGCTGCCAGTCATTTCCTGCCCCCAACAGTAAGCTTTCCCCGCCGCTGCACACTACATGGTCGGTACCCGCTCTCGCCCTCCAGACTAGGGGCAGAACGGGTGCCGTCAGGACAGCACAGAAGACGCCATGATTCATCAGCCGGTCTCAGCCGACCAATCACCATGAACGTGAGGTGGCACCAGTGCCACCTCACTCCTGCTGGGCAATTGTGATTGGTGCTGTCTCGGACATTCGGTATTCGGTACATTCGGGTAAATCTTTTTATTCTTTTTTGGACTTTTTTAGCGATCCTAAAAAATTATGGAGATTTTATTAAAATTTCGTGGGGTACCATAAAAAAATAATAATAAAAAAGATACAGAAGTGATGGAAAAAATTGTATCTAACGAAATGTATCTTTTTTTATTGTGAAATGTTTATAAATTTTTAAACAGGGATCAATTTATGTGAGCGGGTAAAGCACTAAAAATGTAGCCGACAATAATAAAAATGTATTGTGTGCGTGTTTTTCACTTTTTTTTAAACATTTTTTAGGTAGTACTACTACTCCCAGCATGGAACACACTGTTCCATGATGGTAGTAGTAGTTACCTGTACTAATTGACAGATCGCCGGGGTCCCTTGCGATCCTCTTGTATAGATGCGGCGGCAGCTCTTCTATGGTCCCCTGCACTCACGTATATATACACATATTCATATTTCCCGCAGAGCTGTGATTGGCCAGATGGTTCCAGCCAATCACAGCTCTCTGTGAGAAATAGGAATATGTGTATATATACGGCCGTGCAGGGGACCATAGGAGCGCGGCCGCCGCATCCATACATTATACAGGAGCATCACAGCGGGTGTCAGGAGTGATCTTTCCTTTACTACAAGTACTACTACTCCCAACAATGGAGTACACTCTGCTCCATGCTGGGAGCTGTAGTACCTGCGTTAATAGACAGATCGCAGCAGGTGTCAGAAGTTACACTCGCTGCGATATGTCTATTAATGCAGGTACTACAGCTCCCAGCATGGAGCAGAGTGTGCTCCATGTTGGGAGTATTAGTACCAGCAGTAAGGGACAGATCCCAGCGGGTGTCACTCCTCCTGACACCCGCTGCTATCGCCCTTATGTGAATGTCGGGATCAGCTGTTCTCAGGGCTACAGAGCCGGGAGAACAGCTGACGCTGAGCCGTAGGTATACATCGTATATCTACTGCCCAGCAAGAACTTAAAGTGAACCTGCAATGTGTATACAGTATACACATTGCTGGCTCACTTAACCCCTTGCTGAGCTGTGCGTTATGCGCAAGCCCAGCAAGGGAAGAGTTAACTTACACTGCTGGACAGTGTAGGTTAACCCTTTGGGCAGTATACACTATATACAGCTATCTATAGATAGCTGTATATAGTGTATACAGAAGATGAAGTCCGCTTTCCTCCCTCGAGTATCAGGCAGGTCCGTGTAGCTCCGCCCCCAGTGATGATGTCATTAGGGGGCGGAGCTACAGAAGGGAACAAGGCTAGTTAATCTGAAGCTCTGTTCACATTGTCCGTTTTGTATAATGTGAACAGACCCTTCTGGCAGTGTCTACCCAGACAGAGAGACTCCAGCTGTTGCTAAACTACAACTCCCAGCATGCCCAGACAGCCAAAGGCTGTCTGGGCATGCTGGGAGTTGTAGTTTTGCACCAATTGGTGGCTCCCTGTTTTGGTAGACATTGCATCATGGGTGCTCTCCCCAGCGGACAGCGCCAAAAATGTCATAACCAATTTTTTGTGTTTTTTTCTTCTCGTTTCAGATCCATGTATGCAGAGGATTACTGCAGATTCAATGGATTATGGCGGATTACTTTTTTTATTTTAATAAAATGGTTAACGAGGGCTGTGGGGGAGTGTTTTTTTAAATAAAATAATTTTTCCAATGTGTGTTTTTTATTTAATTGAATTTTCAGGCTTAGTAGTGAAAGCCGGTCTTATTGACTGAATCCATTACTAAGCCAGGGCTTAGTGCTAGCTCCAAAAACAGCTAGTGCTAACCCCCAATTATTACCCCGGTACCCACCGCCACAGGGGTGCCGGGAAGAGCTGGTACCAACAGGCCCGGAGCGTCAAAAAATGGCGCTCCTGGGCCTAGGCAGCAACAGGCTGGCGTTATTTAGGCTGGTGAGGGAGAGTAACAATGGTCCTCGCCCACCCTGGTAACGTCAGGCTGTTGCTGTTTGGTTGGTATTGTGCTGAGAATGCAAATACGGGGAACCCTCTACGTTTTTTTTTATTTTTTTTATTTAAATAAAATAAAAAACATATAGGGTTCCCCGTATTTTCATTCTCAGCACAATACCAACCAAACAGCAACAGCCTGATGTTACCAGGGTGGGCGAGGACCATTGTTACTGGCCCTCCCCAGCCTAAATAACGCCAGCCTGTTACCGCCTAGGAACAGGAGCACCATTTTTGACACTCCGGGCCTTTTGGTACTGGCTCTTCCCGACATCCCTGTGGCGGTGGGTACCGGGGTAATAATTGGGGGTTAGCTCTAGCTGTTTTTGGGGCTAGCACTAAGCCCTGTCTTAGTAATGGAGTCAGTCAATAAGACCAGCTTCCACTACTAAGCCTGAAAATTCAATAAAGAAAAACACAAGACATTGGAAAAATTATTTTATTTAAAAAACACTCCCCCACAGCCCTCGTTAACCATTTTATTAAAAGAAAAAAATAATAATCCGCCGTAATCCATCAAATCCGCAGTAATCCTCTGTATACACGCATCTGAAACGAGAAGAAAGAAAAACAACACAAAAAATTGGTTATGACATTTTTGGCGCTGTCCGCTGGGGAGAGCACCCATGATGCAATGTCTACCCAAACAGGGAGCCACCAATTGGTGCAAAACTACAACTCCCAGCATTCCCAGACAGCCTTTGGCTATCTGGGCATGCTGGGAGTTGTAGTTTAGCAACAGCTGGAGTCTCCCTGTCTGGGTAGACACTGCCAGAAGGGTCTGTTAACATTATGCAAAACGGACAATTTGAACAGAGCTTCAGATTAACTAGCCTTGTTCCCTTCTGTAGCTCCGCCCTCTAATGACATCATCACTAGGGGGTGGAGCTACACGGACCTGCCCGGTACTCGAGGGAAGTAAGCGGACTTCGTCTTCTGTATACACTACATACATGTGGTAGCCCTTGGGGGGTGTATGGTAGGGATGGTATAATGTTGGTATATGAGGGGTTAATATTAACCCAGCCACTCGTGACGCCAGGGTGAGGGGTGGTATGCTGAATCCATGTTCCGGCCTATCACCGCCCTTCCCAGAAACGATAGGTGCAATGAAATGACTGAAGGTCCACAAGCAGATTTACCTTGAACTTGAATAACTTTACTGCAGTGCTTGCAATATCCAATGCGTAGTAACAGTCTCATATAACAGTTCTTAGGTTGCTTAGCGACTGGCAGAAGTTGCGGACCTTGCATTAAACTTGTAGTTTCTGAATTTAGGGAGTGATGTGCAGATCCGTCCGGATTTAGGGGAAATATTGGGTCCAGTGATACTGCAGAGTGCTTAGGGGATGACACACTCTATAATTTAGATCATTCAGCCGTTGCCGCAAGGCTCAGGCCTAACTCACTGCGATATAGGTCTTCTATCTAGAGATAGCTGTATATAGTGTATAACGCCCAAAGGGTTAACCTACACTGTCCAGCAGTGTAAGTTAAATCTTCCCTTGCTGGGCTTGCACATAGCGCACAGCTCAGCAAGGGGTTAAGTGAGCCAGCAATGTGTATACTGTATACACATTGCAGGCTCACTGTAAGTTCTTGCTGGGCAGTAGATATACGATGTATACCTACGGCTCAGCGTCAGCTGTTCTCCCGGCTATGTAGCCCTGAGAACAGCTGATCCCGACATTCACATCAGGAGGATCGCAGCGGGTGCCAGGAGAAGTGACATCCCTGGGATCTGTTCCTTACTGCAGGTACTAATACTCCCAACATGGAGCACACTCTTCTCCATGCTGGGAGCTGTAGTACCTGCATTAATAGACATATCGCAGCAGAGTGTAACTTCTGACACCCACTGCGATCTGTCTATTAATGCAGGTACTACAGCTCCCAGCATGAGGCAGAGTGTACTCCACGTTGGGAGTAATAGTACTTGTAGTAAAGGAAAGATCACTGCAGGTATCACTCCTGACACCCGCTGTGATGCTCCTGTATAATGTATGGATGCGGCGGCCGCGCTCCTATGGTCCTCTGCACGGCCGTATATATACACATATTCCTATTTCTCACAGAGAGCTGTGATTGGCTGGAACCATCTGGCCAATCACAGCTCTGCAGGAAATATGAATATGTGTATATATACGTGAGTGCAGGGGACCATAGAAGAGCGGCCACCGCATCTATACCTTATACAAGAGGATTGCAAGGGACCCCTGCGATCTGTCAATTAGTACAGGTAACTACTACTCCCATCATGGAAGAGTGTGTTCCATGCTGGGAGTAGTAGTACTACCTAAAAAATGTTTTTTTAGAAAAGTGAAAAACACGCACACACTACATTTTTATTATTGTCGGCTACATTTTTAGTGCTTTACCCGCTCACATAAATTGATCCCTGTTTAAAAATGAATAAACATTTCATAATAAAAAAGATACATTTCGTTAGATACAATTTTTTCCATCACTACTGTATCTATTTTATTATGATCTTTTTTATGGTACCCTACGAAATTTTAATAAAAAAGGTATCTCCATAATTTTTTAGGATCGCTAAAGTCCAAAAAAAGAATAAAAAGATTTACCGAATGTACCCGAATACTGAATGTATCCGAAAAATCAAATTGCATCTTTATCCTTTTTATTATCTTTGTTATCAGAATGAATTCTTTACGTCATTTATGGATAACGAAAGCATTCGTTATTTACAGCTATTCGTATTATCGTGGCTATTCGGGAATGTTCAAAATATGTTTTCGTGCATTCGGATCGGTCCGAATGCCCGAAAACGGTAAAATTCGGTAAATTAGACATTCGTGCTGAACTGAATTGCACATGTCTAGAAGTTACACTGTACCAGGACATTGCGCCCACGACCTCCCGGCGCTCATGACCACAGGTATTGACTCTATTACTATCTCCGATCACGCTCCAGTACATCTTTCTTTGTCTCTGTCCCCTTTCCCCTCCAATTCTTGGCGCTGGAGATTGAATGAAGGCATCCTTTCTAATCAGACTGCTCTAGCTGACATTACGCAACAGTTATCCTTATACTTTGATTTAAACTCTAAGTCGGGAACGGCCTTCATGCGAGGGATATTCATTTCCTGGGGTTCCAAACTGAAGAAAGAGAGGCAGCGCAAGATCACTGACATTCTGTCTGAAATCTCCACCCTGGTGAGGATACACAAGTGTACCGGGGCGATAGCGATTCAGGAGACACTTAAATCCCTATGCACCACCCTTAATACTCTCCTCACCGAAAAATCAGCGGAGGCCTACCTCCACCACAGGCACCGTATTTATGCACACGGGGACAAGGGAGGTAAGCTCATGTCCACACTTATAAAGAAGGCGAGAACAAAACAACACATTCATGCAGTGAGAGATGAGAGAGGCCACCGGTATACAGACACGCCCTCCATTGCTAAAGCTTTCCAGACGTTTTACACCTCTCTGTATAATTTATCAGAGGGAGAGTCCCCGGACTCTGCTTCCGGACGTAGAGACGCGACGAAAAGATTTCTGACATCACTAAACCTCCCTACTTTAGACGAACACATGCAGAGAGAACTCATGCTACCTATTACCCCAGAAGAAGTGCAGAGAGTGGTCTCTTTTTTCCCACCGGGGAAGAGTCTGGGCCCGGACGGTCTTCCACTGGAATACTACCGTAAATTTGCGGACGTTCTGATCCCCCACCTCACCTCTGTTTGCGAGGCTTTATTCCGTGGGTCTCCTCTCCCTAAACAGTCCCTTGAAGCACATGTCACTCTCATTCACAAGGAAGGCAAGAACCCAGAAGACTGTGGGAGCTACAGACCAATATCACTTCTGAACTTAGACCTCAAAATCTGGGCTAAACTGCTCTCCTTGAGAATCAAGAGTCATCTTCCCCACTTAGTAGACGTGGACCAGTCGGGATTTGTACCAGGTAGGGAGGGTCGCACGAACACATTGAGACTGCTAACTGCGATCCAACATGCTCACATGAAAAGACTGCCCCTTGTCCTTCTTGGCATTGACGGCATTTGATAGGGTCAATTGGGAGTATATGAAGGAGACGCTACACTGCTTCGGATTTCCCCTGCAGTTTATAACAGCTCTTATGTCCCTTTACACACAACCGTATGCTTCGTTGATGGTCAACGATGACATATCCCCCCGTTCTGGATCACAAACGGGACCAGGCAGGGATGGCCTCTGTCCCCAACCCTTTTTATACTAACAATGGAAACGCTTTTACAGAGAGTTCGACAGTTGACCAGTATCTCAGGATACAAAACCCCGAGGGGAGAGCTTAAAGCACTAGCCTTCGCAGATGATTTACTATTTCTCTTAAGTGACCCTGCACACGGACTGCCTAGTTTATTAGACCTGTTCGGAGAATTTGGCTCGCTGTCGTACTTTAAAGTAAATGTTTCTATGTCGGAATTATTAAACATTACTCTATCTGCAGCTAAGATTAGGGAGATCGGCTCCCTGTCCCCTTTCCCCTGGGCCAAATCGTCACTCACGTATCTAGGGGTTAAAATACCTAGCTCGCTCACAAGCATTTTTCAACTTAACTTCAAACCCCTACTAGCAGAGATTAAAGAGACATTGGCTGGATATGATCTTCCCCTGATCCTATGGATGGGTAGGAAAAACCTGGGTAGGAAAAACTCAGATGTTAATAAGTGCAGGTCAATGTTTTGATGCCAGATCTGTTATCTATACTATGATGGAGAAGGCGCTGCTGCGACAGCGACCCCCTCGCCTACCTTTGTTCCTTATCTCTTTGTATTGTGCGTTAATGACTTTAAAATAAAATAAAAACTTGTTTGAAAAAAAAAAAGTCTGATGTGTAAGTGAAAAAAAATGTTTACACTAAAATGCTGTTTTCCCCCCAAATTTTACATTTTTGCAAGGGGTAATAGGAGAAAATGACCCCCAAAATTTGTAAGCCCATTTCTTCTGAGTGTGGAAATACCCCATGTGTGGATGTCAAGTGCTCTGCTGGTGAACTACAATGCTCAGAAGAGAAGGAGCGCCATTGAGCTTTTGGAGAGATAATTTGTTTGGAGTAGTAGTCAGGGGCCATGTGCATTTACAAAGCCCCCGTGGTGCCAGAACAATGGACCCCACACATGTGACCCCATTTTGGAAACTACATCCCTCACAGAATTTTATAAGGAGTGCAGTGAGTATTTACACCCCACTGGTGTTTGACAGGTCTTTGGAACAGTGGGCTGTGCAAATTAAAAATTACATTTTTCATTTTCAAGGACCACTGTTCCAAAAATCTGTCAGACACATGTGGGGTGTAAATGCTCACTGTACCCCTTATTACATTATGTGAGGGGTGTAGTTTCCCAAATGGGGTCACATGTGTGGGGCGGGGTCCATTGTTCTGGCACTATGGGGGCTTTGTAAACACACGTAGCCTTCAATTCCGGACAAAATTTATCTTCAAAAGCCCAATGGTGCTCCTCTCTTCTGAGCATTGTAGTTCGCCCGCAGAGCACTTTCCATCCACATATGGGGTATGTTCTTACTCAGAAGAAATGGGGTTACAAATTTTGGGGGGCTTTTTTCCTATTTTCTGTTTTTTTTACTTTTTTATTTTCCTATCCAACTTTAATGAAAAATTCTTCAAACACCTGTGGGGTGTTAAGGCTCACGATACCACTTGTTACATTCCTTGAGGGGTGTAGTTTCCAAAATGGGGTCATATGAGGGTATTTCTTTTTTTGCGTTTATGTCAGAACCGCTGTAAGATCAGCCACCCTTGTGAAAATCACCAATTTAGACCTTAAATGTACATAGTGCACTCTCCCTCCTGAGCGTTGTGGTGCGTCCGCAGAGCATTTTACGCCCACCTATGGGGTATTTCCGTGCTCAGGAGAAATTGCGTTACAAATTTTAGGGGTATTTTTTTCCTTTTACTGCTTGTGAAAATAAAAAGTATGGGGCAACACCAGCATGTTAATGTAAACATTTTTATTTTTTTACACAGGCTGGTGCAGCCCCATACTTTTCCTTTTCATAAGGGGTAAAAGGAGAAAAAGCCCCCCAAAATATGTAGTACAATTTCTCCCGATTATGGAAATACCCCATGTGTGGCCCTAAACTGTTTCCTTGAAATATGACAGGGCTCCGAAGTGAGAGAGCGCCATGCGCATTTGAGGACTAAATTAGGGATTGCATAGGGGTGGACATAGGGGTATTCTATCCCAGTGATTCCCAAACAGGGTGCCTCCAGCTGTTGCTAAACTCCCAGCATGCCTGGACAGTCAGTGGCTCTCTGGAAATGCTGGGAGTTGTTGTTTTGCAACAGCTGGAGGCTCCATTTTGGAAACACTGCCGTAAGATACGTTTTTCATTTTTATTGGGGGGGAACAGTGTAAGGGGGTGTATATATAGTGTTTTACCCTTTATTATGTGTTAGTGTAGTATTTTTAGGGGACATTCGCACTGGCGGATTACAGCGAGTTTCCCGCTAGGAGTTTGCGCTGTGGCGAAAAATTTGCCGCAGCTCAAACTTGAAACATAAACCCCACTGTAAACTCGCACGTGTGAATTTTCCCTGTATGTTCACATGGGAGGGCAAACCTCCATCTGTTTCAAAACTACAACTCCCAGCATGTACTAACGGACCGTGCATGCTGGGAGTTGTACTTTTGCAATAGCTGGAGGCACACTGGTTGGAAAACCTTCAGTTAAGTTCTGTTACCTAACTCAGCACTTTCTAACCAGTGTGCCTCCAGCTGTTGCAAAACTACAATTCCCAGCATGTACTGATCGCCGAAGGTCATGCTGGGAGATGTAGTTATGCAACAGCCGGAGGTACGCAACTACAACTCCCAGCATGCCAAGACAGCTGTTTGCTATTTGGGCATTCTGGGATTTGCTAGGCAACTCACCGGCTTTCGTAGGATCCAGGGAGCCGCATCGCCGTCCTCCTCTTCTGCCGCCGATCACCCTTGCCGATCGCCGCCTGCTGCCGCCGCCGGTTAGTGATTGGGCTTCGGTGCCGGACCCTGTCGGTTTCCCCGTTCTGCCCAGCCTACTGTGGGTGGGTAGAAAGGGGAAACTGAAAGTTAACCCCCCTGCCCCCGATCTGCAATTGGTTGTCGCTTCTTGATGACCATTAGCAGGGATAGGAGGGGTGGCACCCCTGCCACCTCACTCCAATCCCTTCAGGGGGATCGTGGGTTTCTTTGACAACCGCGATCCCCTTTATATACCAGTCACCATAGACCTGTATGACCATAGGCGTGCGCAGCCTATTGCATTAGGGTGTGCATCCTAAAGTACAAACTCACGCCGCACGCATGCGTATATATATATATATATATATATATATATATACATACATATACATACACACACACACACATACAAACACACAAATACACTCTTGCTTGCATGCACACATACATAAACAGAGAAGACACCACTAGATAAATCCATTGTCCCTGTAGTCATCCAGATAGCCAATACGGATACCAAACATGCAAGAAAGTCCAAGACCACAGCACCAAAATTGGAAAAAAAGAGCTATTATTTATTGGTTCCTCAAAAAAACTTTTGGGGAACTAATAAACTACAGTTCTTTTGCACGTATCAGTTTATAATTTTTGGTGCTGTGGTCTTGGACTTTGTTGCAAACCTGTATACCATATAAGTAATTGTATCCAGGATCATATAAAGGTAGATACCAGCTGTACACAGGATCTGTATACCATATAGGGGATTATAGTTACATCTAGGGACTCACAGGTAACATCATTTCTGATCAGCGATGTCCTCTTTCCTTTTCTTGTGTATCTGGATCAGATTGACATGTCAACTTCTTCCAGGTAAAAACCATCTCTTTAGCATCTGCAGGAAAAACATGTTAGACTCTGCATTTTTCCAGTGCAATGCCCTCTCATAATAAGGAATAGTAGGTACCCCATTAAGTAGGCCTTTCCCCCACCATAGACCCCCTCATTAGATAAATACGTCTGAAAGTAGGTAGGTTGTTAGCTATCTAGATAGGTAGGTAGGCAGGTAAGTAGGTAGCTAGCTACATGGGTAGGTTGCAACTATGTCAGTAGCTAGGTATGTTCATAGCTAGGTTGGTTGTTAGCTAGATAGCTTGTTAAGTGTCTAGGTAGATTGTTAGCTAGCTAAGTAGATAGCCATACAGGTAGGTAGTTAGGTTGCTAGGTAAATAGCTAGGTAGGTAGCAAGGTTGGTTATTAGCAACATAGGTGGGTAGCTAGCTAGGTAGCCAGGTAGGCAATTAGCTAGGTAGGTTGTTAGCTAGCTAGGTAGCCATGTAGTTAGGTTGCTAGGTAGATAGATAGCTAGGTAGGTAGCCAAGTAGTTAGGTAGATGGATAGTTAGGTAGGTAGATATTCAGGTTGCTAGATAGCCAGGTAGATAGTCAGGTAGCCAGCTTGCTATGTAGGTAGCCAGGTAGTTAGATAGCCAGGGAAGTAGGAAACCAGGTAGGTAGGTTGTTAGCTAGATTGGCAGGTAGGAATTAACACTTTTCAGGTTAAAATGATGGGTTTCCCAGTACATTAATAATATAGACACTGATTTGAATAGGGACCTTCCATACAATTAAATATACCTTTTATTATGTTCCAATAAAATATCGACTTACACTACAAAATATACAGGCTGCCACCGATCACCTATGGATTAGGACACATTTATCTTATTGCACTTGAGTATAAGTAGTCTCTCAGGATAAACTCCATATAAAGGGCAAAAACAGTGTATAAAAACACACAAAATATACACACAATTAATTATATATGCGTGACATCACAGGATACACATATGCGGGGGATATTTTCTCCTATTCTGACCCCTATTTTTTATTTCTCCTTATATGTCCTGTATAAGGGGCATTTTTTTGCGCCCCGATCTGTGATTTTTAACGGTTCCATTTTTGTTTCGATGGGACCTTTTGATTGCTTTCTTTTGTCTTTTTGATTAAATTCTGGAGTTGCAGTTAGTTACTAACTACAACTCCCAGCATGCCTTGATACAGCCTGTGGCTCAGCAGCATGTTGGACTATATAGTAGAATATAGTATGGATCAGTGTTTCCCAACCAGAGGTGCCTCCAGCTGTTGCAAAACTGTAACTCCCAGCATGCCCGGACAGCCAACAGCTGTCCAGGCATGCTGGGAGTTGTAGTTTTGCAACAGCTGGAGGCACTCTGGTTGGGAAACACTGGTATAGTATATGGTGCAACATTCTGGTAGTTGGTGGATTGGTTATATAAATACCGGCCAGGTGGCACCCTACTTTAGACTCCTCTGCCCCCTGCCCCTCTGTCCCCTCCTCCTGTACATTTGCTCCTTCCCAGCCCCCTCTGCCACCACTTCTTCGCACTGTTCTGTGACTGTCCCTCCACAGACCCCCTCCTTCACAATCTTTTGATCCCTGACCCCAACAACCACCCCCCCTCCTGGTCACGCCTGGCTGCTGCCTTCTGCAGTGGTTTAAGCTCCGAGCTTCCGTCCTGCTCGGAGCAGCCGGGGCAGGGGGGCGTGCCTGCGCACGGAAGTGTGCTACTCCTAAAGTAGCAGTGTCCCCGGCCCGGCCTAAGGAACTTGGGACCGGAGGACCTGCCCTGAGTGGGGTCCCTTTCTGCGTGCCAGAGTGGCCCCACTGTTTTACAAATATATTTAAAAAATGGAGGAAGATTTTAAAAAAAGCCGGAGCAGCTGACATCCGGGGCCCAGGCCCCGAATAAAATGACCTAGTGACGCCCCTGAGCCTGGGCTTGATTAGGGTGTGCCCAGGCACACCCGGCACACCCCGTGCGCACGCCTATGTGTATGACCCGGAATCGGCGCAAATCGCCGGTGTAAATACACCGGCGATTTGCAGCGATCGCCGACATGTTGCACGGGATGCCTGCTGAATGATTTCGGCTGGGATCCCGGTCCGGTCCCCGCCCAGCGTGTGGTGGGGATCGGAATTCCCAGGGGCGTATGGATACGCCCTGGGTCCTTAACGATCAAAAACCCAGGGCGTATCCATATGCCCTGGGTCCTTAAGGGGTTAAGGGGTTAATAAAAGTAATAGTAATAATAATAATAATTATACTGTTTCTACCATATCCACTTATCCAGAGATTTTATGCTAGAGATATATTGTCATCCTCCATTCCTGGGAATCCACCTCTCCCCTTCTACAGATCTCTGATTCCTTAATCATCCAATAGGGGGGCTTGTTTCCCACTTATGTACAAAAAAATTTCTAGGTGGACAATATCTTCTGTCTCCATTACAAGCTGTATGTCCAATATGGGAAATGTGCCTTGAATTATGCAGCTCCTCGCTCACTTGTTAATGTATCAAGTGACCCAGAGCCCACCACGTGGAGGTGGCTGCATTTCGGGCTCCTCCCCACCCCCACCCCCAACCATATGCAGATCTTGTGTGACCCAATCAGCGTCTTGTTAAATTGGTTCACATTGATCGTCAATGGCCTTTGCTGTAATACTTCTTAGCTTTGTATGTAGGAAGTAAAATGGCATCTTGAATGTGGTCATCATGCCGGTTACTGTCCGCTTGGCCATGGCCCATGCTCCAACCCACACATTGGATACATAATTGGACCACTTCAGTTTGCTTTTAGCATATTGCCAAGTCCGCTGCAGCCAAGACACTTTGGGCTCCGAGGCATCTTCAGAGGTTGTTGGTAAATCCATCTGGTTATCCGCCATGGTGACTGTCACATGATCGCTGTGCCTGGATTCATGTGGGTCTGAATTGTCACCTAAAGCCATGTCAATAGCCACATCTGCTCGCTGACCACGGTGCTTAATCTTCTTCCCAGGTATTTTATGGATCTCATAATATGGTGGAGTGACCTTATAATGATATAGGTTAGTATACCGCCAAAGGAAACTCGTCACGTAATGTATGAGACACACGACAGGCACCGAGAGAACTGGGATATCTGCAAAATAGCGACAGGATACAATATATTAGACCTATATTCATTCATTTATTTATGTATATATATGTAAATTGATATATTCACACATATAATATATATGTATAAAAATTTATTATTTATATATTATTAATCAAATATTATTATTTCAGAGTAGTTTCCCATGTTTTCTTTTAGAAGGCAAAATACTTAAAACATTGATTCACAAACTAAAATCATTTATCTCACAGGAGTAAACCTTTTCCTAATTGCTGTAAGAGACTTAAAGGAGTACTCCGCCCCTAGACATCTTATCCCCTATACAAAGGATAGGGGATAAGATGTCTGATCGCAGGGGTCTCGCAGCTGGTACCTCAGTAATCTCTGTGCAGCACCCAGCATTCGTTCAGAACACTGGGTGACAGGGTCATAATGTCACGGCCACGCCCCTCGTAACATCACGCCACACCCCCTCAATGCAGCCACCACACCCCCTCCCATAGACTTACATTGAGGGGGCGTGGCCCTGACATCACGACCCTGGGGGCAGCAGAGTACCCCATCAAAGCCACCCAGGATAGACTGTACAAGAGAACATCAGTAACTTTACTGCACTCTACTATATTAACTTTACACTAATACATTCATGTTAAATCCATTTATAAACTGAAATTTTGGAAGGTTTCATTATTCCTACCTCTTAGCTTCATGGTCGCCGTCCTTACAGGATCCTTTTGCCTAAATAGACAAAATTCTCTTCAATTTGCAAAATAAGCGCAGGTCTAGTAGGAGAACGTGTTCACCCGCCGAACCGAGGAAATAAGTGTTAGGGATTGGATTCTACCCTGGAGAAAGTCTCTTTGATGTGTGATGTCACAGCAGATGACATCACGTGTATGTGTATCCATTGTAATGGCTGTACTGTACTTTACTTACACTATGTACAGTTATACTGGGGGTTTACAAAGGATTTGAAGATTACAGCTTTAACCCCTTCCGGGTCACAGCCCTTTTTGGTCTTGAGGACACAGGAAATTTTCATTTTTACCTTAACATTTTTTCCTCCTCCCCTTCTAAGAGCCATAAATCTTAAAATGTTCAACCTAAAGACCAATATGAGGGTTTATTTCTTTTGCAACCAACTGTACTTTGTAATGAAGCCTTTCATTTTAACATAGAATATATGGTACTATAAAAAAATATATATATTATTTGCGACAGGAAATTGAGAAGAAAACCGCAATTTTGCAACTTTTGATAGTTTTTGTTTTTACACAATGAACTGTATGATAACACCGACATGTTCTTTTTATACTGCGGGTCAATGCTTGGGTAAACACTTTACTATTTTTGTACTGCTTCAAAAAATATAAATATATATCAAACTTTTTAAACAATATAAGTATGTTTTAAACTGTATGAGGGCTAAGTTTTTTGCTGTATTCATCCCTGTATATGGAAAAATAAAAAAGTTATAGAGGCCAGAAGGGGACAATTTTAAACCTACTAATTTTGGTGCAAAAAGTTACAAGTGTAACAACTCCATAGATGATCTCTCTGTTCAGATTGGTGTAATTGGGGTAGATATAAATCTAATAAGAGAAGACATGAAAAAAAGGGGGTGGGCATGCCCAGAGGGGGTTGTGATGGTTTCCTTTTCTTTTTTATTTATTTTTTTATTTCTCCTCTGCTTTCTTTATTCTTTCCCAATGGTTAGGATGCCTAGGCGTTGCTCTTTCCCATCCCCTCTGTTGTGTTGCAGAATAAGGTAAACAAAATTAAGATTCTCGCATGGAACGTTGGGGGATTAGGGGACAATGTTAAGAGGATGGCAGTAATGAGGGTAGTAAGAAACCACCTCCCGTGTGTGGTGGGCTTGCTCGAGACACACCTTACGGGGGACACGGTGCACCTCCTGGGAAGAAATTGGTGGGGTAATAGCTACCACTCCTTTTTCTCTTCTCACTCAAGGGGAGTTTCGGTTCTCTTTCATAGGCGTATAAAATGGGAGCTGTTTGGGAAGAGGGTGGATGAGTATGGGCGATTCATCTTTTTACATGGCAATATGGATGGTTTGATTTGTGTTCTAGCCTTTGTTTATGTCCCTCCTCCTTTCTCCTCAGATATTTTGATTAAGCTTTTTGATTTTTGTGTAGGGAAGGACTGTCCTATGTTCCTGCAGGGAGATATAAACTGTGTAAGCTCAGAGGAAATGGATAGACTTCGTATGCAGGGAGCAGTTTGAAGTACGGGGGTGTCCCCATTGGCTAAAATCTGCACAGAGTTCGGATGGAAGGATATTCGGAGGATGCAAAATCCGGAAGCTAAAAAGTATTCTTGCTGGAATAAAACCAGCCGAACTCTGTCCAGAATAGATACATGTATTGGTAATCCCCAAAGCTGGGATAAAATAAGCCAGATTCCTTATCTCACTCGCTGCCTGTCTGACCACGCAGCGATAGAGATAAATATTATTACGGGAGGGTTGCCCTTGGAGGGTTTGTTAAAAATTAACGCACACTGGTTTACACTTATAGATAATGGAGGGATATTAAAGAGTCTTGTAGAGTACTTTAGGAACAACTGGGGGACAGCGAGTGACCAGATGGTATGGGAAGCGGGGAAGGCGTTCCTCAGGGGAGAGTTAATAAGAGCAATTAAAAGAAAGAAGCGGGAGTTTAGGAGTAGGGAGGAAGAGCTGAGGAAGAATTGTTTGAAGACAGAAGAACAAGTACGGAACCCCACGGAGGAAGGTAAAAGTAAGTGGCAGGAGTGCCAGGATGCCCTGGACGGCTATCTGTTAAGTAAAAGTAAGAGCAAGTCCCTTTTCCAGGGACACCAGAGACTGGTAGAGGCGGGTACCTCAAATAAGTTTCTGATGTCACTGGTGAGGTAGCAGAGAGCCTCTCCAGGGCCTCAGAGAATTATAGGGAGGGAAGGTAAGGAATGTGTGGGAAGGAAAGAGGTTCTTAGAAAATTTGGAGAATA